>NC_052351.1:51017253-51033921 GCF_009727055.1 Benincasa hispida
AACCAACTACAACTCGAACCAAACCGCACACGAACTAGGAAAAAAAATTTCGTCTCGGAGTGTTGCAACGCTATGACCTAGCATTGCAACGCTCTAGAAAATTCTTTCGCTAGCCATTCGCAGCGTAGCGTTGCAACACTACTGTACAGTTGCGAAATTTGTCGATCCTTCTCTAAATTTGGCCTCATTTTCTCCAGAAATCCACCGAAAAACCCACAAACGACTCAAGACTAAAGAATTACAGACTCTATCGTAATTAATGCCCAAAAACAAAAGGCCCTTACAAACTAATTTGTAAAATTAAAGCAATAAATCTAAGAGTGTTCAATCTCGAAACATCCAAAAATTGAAACCATTCACATCCTTTCATCATATGAAAAAATACAAAATGTAACCCGCCAATAGATCCTAATACCAATTGAAGAAACTGTGAAGTTCCGTAGTGAAGTGGGGATCGTTCCAGTTTTTATTTTCATAGAAAAATAAATTACAGTACATACAATTATGTGTTAATGAAAAATTTACAGCATGCAATAAATTAGAGGAAGAAGAAGGGTTAGGAATAACATACCCTTGAAGAAACCAAAAACTTCATCACGAGAGCCTTATCTTCGATTACAAACAGTCACGATCCAAAATGGCCACCACCATAAGTGAGAACTCTGAATTCTCTGTAGGGGCTGAGAATCACAGAAGGTATAGGCTCTGTGATTTTGGGAAGAGGGATTGAAGAAGTTTTTTAGAGAGAAATTTCTCAGGGAAAAACCTAATGCACCTACTATCTTCTCTATGAAGAAGAAGACGTCCAAAAGATTCTCCCATCATCACATGATTTTTCAACGAGAGAAAAAGAGGGGAGAGAGTTCCCTCAAATTAAATTCAAAATTTATTTTTTAATTAATAATATATATATATATATATCGTAACTAACTTATCATATAATATATATATTAACCATATGTTATATCGTATATAAAACATAACCTATAGCTTTTATATTGTATCAAATACAATATAACCTATAGTTTTTATTTCTCTCATACATGCATAATATTTAATATAAATCACGTTTATACTAAATTTAATTTTATGAATCTCATCCACATAATTGATATCTGAATCATATTCAAATATTTATTTCCTCTTAAATAAACTCTATATTATAATGCATCAAATACATTATATTAATTATATCACACATATTAATAATTTAATTAGATCACATATAATTAATTCCCTCAATTAATTTGAACAATTCAAATTAATTCAAAATTGATTCTCATTAATCCCTGTTGAGCTACCGAGAGGATCTAATAGACCTGAAGATTAAAGCTCCAATGGTACTTGAATAATTAATTAAACTCTTTTAATTAAATTATTCAACATCCATTGATTGTCGGTCACTCAACTAAAGACCGATGCTGCACTCTTTGCACTACAGATATATTTCTATGTCCATTGGATATAACCAGTCAACAGTGCGACAACCCTTCATTAATTGCTCGTAAGTACAATTAGGCCAAAATTATCGTTTTGTCCCTATAGTTACATCTAACTCTTTAAGTACCACTCATCCCTCTAATGAACAATAAGTCATAGTCCAACTATAACCAAACCCCTCGCAAGCCAAGAGAGGGTGTGGCGCCACATTGTTCAAATCCCAGAATCAACCCTTAAAGGAGCAATTTATCTACTTACCCAGACGTTAGGGAATGAGTGAATTTCATCATGTGTAGCCGTGTTCCCAGCTCCCTAATCAAACGAATTCTCAAAATGATAGGTTTATTGAGTCGGCGATCTGATCACTCTCACTCTTACAAATCAAAGGACCGCCTTCATAGGTAAGGGTTCACAACTCACTCGGAATTCAAGTCATGTCACCTGTGTTCATCCTGGTAAAATGTAAGTCTCTATTATGAACGATGTTATATAATGAGATTAGTCACTTCGTGGTCCGGTCTTATACGAAACCCTTTGTATAGAATACCCCTGCTCACATGTCTCCACATGAATGATCAGGATCAGATCATTTGTAGCACTTTACAACAATTATAATATCTACAAAACGAGTCGTATTCGTAGTGTCACTAGGATAAGGTACCCAACCTTATCCATCTACTACAGATCATTTAGGTTATCACTCAAACGTGATCCACCTGTATGTCTCTACATACATGTTTAAACTATAGAAGATAACCTTGGATGTTAGTTTATTGGTTTGTGGATTAATGCTACTAAATGTCAAATAAAACATCTCATATTTTATTAAATTAATAAAATATTTGTATATTAGAATTACAAACTACAGAACCCATGAGATTTAGGGCATCAACCCCAACAGTACTGGTATTGGCGACAACAGCAGATGGAGGTGGGAGAATGAGTGGATGAAAGAATATGAGCTCAAATAATCGTCTCACCTTGCGACCCGTACCAACCGCCTAACTCATCCACAGATCCTGAACCTTACAACCATGAGGGAAAAGAATATAGTGAGTTCTAGGTCACAATTGACCAATAGAAGCCAAATTAAACGTTAGGTTAGGGACATGGTAAATATCAGAAAGAGTTATGGTTAGTGTATTAACAATACCAATACGAGAAATTACCATATGATTACCATCAACGAAATGAACAGGAGGAAGAGATTTGATAGGAGTGAAGGAAGACAACAGAATAATATTTGAAGTCATATGACTGCAACAAGCCGAATCAAAGAGCCAGAATGTCCTGGCTTGACAACAAGAGCAAGAGAATTGAAGGATAACACATATTTGAGAAAATCCTTAAGATCACTGATTTAGAGACTCGGAGGGGTGGAAGATGTCACATCAAAAGACATTGCAGCATTTACAACAGATGGAAAGCCAAGCTTAGAAGAATTCTTCGACTTGGTGTTATAACTTGGAGGACAAGGTGGCCTGGTAGGACAACTATCTAAAATATGCCCATGCTTGTGGCAATACCTACACTCAATGGTAGGCTAATTAGCAAACTTATGGTCGAGTGATTTACAATTTTTACAGAAAAATGACTCAACGGAAGAGCAGGAGTGAGCAGTGGCGAGAGCAACATCAGATGATATCGAGGAGACCAAACAAAGTCTTCTTTCCTCAAAGAGAATTTCTTGGATTGCAGCATCAAGAGATGGTAAAGGACTGCGATGTAACAAGGCAACACAAACATATTCATATTCTGACTGGAGCCCCATAAGAACCTTGATGGGTCATAGATGATCCAAACTAATTTTATCTTGGTCTAACTGAGTTCAAATGAGCTGAAGAATGACCATATACTCATTCACAGATTGCCTAGCCTCCTGGTTGATGTTGACCAGAGTTTTGTGCAATTGATAGTAGTAGCTAGACCAATAGTTTGGAACCGTGTAGGTAAAAAATATCACAATTCTTTAACAGTACTTAACGCATCAAATAGGGTATGAATAGTTGGGATGGAAGTGTTACTAGTCAGGTGATGATCTGGTGATTTTTGCTATCCCACTCCTCCAATCTTTTAATAAATTTGCTATCTTCTTCACTGGCACTTTTGACAGGTTGAACAATATCCCCTATAACAATCTGTCATAACATGCGACCAATCAAGAAACTCTTCATTTGATAAGCCCAAATTATGTAGTTGGTGCCATCAAGCATAGTGCTAATTGGATGAAAAATATCATTTTTCCCATGATAAAGAAAGATAAACAGACAACACGGCTAGAAGATATGGCTCGTTTAAATAGAGACGGCTCAGCTAGAAGATATGACTTGACTCAATACAACTCGATTCGATTGGAATATATGACCCGACTTGGCTTGGTTGGGAGATATGGCTCGACTCGACTAGACTTAGCTGGGAGATACGACTCGGCTCAATGCGGTGCAGTTTGGTTCAGTTGAATGGATGGCTCGACTCGGTTTGAATCTCTACAGATGGATGCTTCGATGAATGGGTGTTTCAACGAGCGATGGGCTCTTCAGTTGGTGCTTCGAAGGGACCTTCGACAGTCGGAAGAACAAATAGATCTGAATAGATCTGGTGTTGACAACCACGAATGGATCAGAAGAAAATCTGAAGAGACGCTTTAGATCTTGAGCTGAATCCTTACGATCCCAAATACGCACGCATGGCTGACGCTCGACTAAAGAACGGAAATGCTCGAAGATCGACACTTTAGATCTGGTGGTGGTGGAGAACGGAGAAAATACAATCGATGCGTGAACGAATGGAGAAGATGTGACTGACGTGTAATTGGACGGAAGAGATGTGACCGATGTGCGAATAGACTAAGGGATTCGACGCTTCTAATGGATCTGGATGAACCACGATGGCTATTGGGCACGAACCATGATGTCAGATCCTAATTTTGGGCTCTGATACCAAGTTGAAATAATATTATATACAGAGATATACTCAAAGATAGATATAGAAACTTCTCAACAATCCACAAATTCGGGCCTACAAAAACATAACAATCCAACAGACCCATTAACATTAACACGAACGGCTAAATAATCACTAACTATAATAACTAGACTATTATTATCCAGACTAAAATAGTATACACTCCAAACACGAACTACTATAACCCGCAAGCTATTATAACTCATCGACTAAATAATCACCCACTAGTAACCAACTCAACACATTAAAGCTTCTAAAAATATATTTCAATAATCAAGAAATAATACTTAGGGGGTGTTTGACTCACCAACATGAGTTGGGTTGAGTTGGCATAATATACCAACTCAATATTTGGCCCATCAACTTTAAATATTGGTGGAGTTGAGTTGGTATATTTCACCCACTCACCCCAACTCTCCATTCTTCCAATGTTTTCAATGGCTCCACTCATCGGTCATTATCAGCGAGCATTGCTTCCAAACTTTAGGAACCAACTCCTGACTCCGAAAACCACCCTCGATGACAACTCTAATGACCAATTTCAGATTCCGACTGAAAGGATACACGAGTACCCATTGCGGAAAAGATCGCGTCCTAATTTTAATTTTACATAACAAGCGAAGAATATATGTGACGAAAACATAATACATGTGATCAATTAAGCATATTATATATATATATATATATATTATATATATAGTAGAATTAAGAAGAAGAAAAGACTCGAAAAACGTACCCTTTGAAGACTATCTCTTCATGATTTCCTCTCCAAAAACTTCTAACACGAACAATAAAAAACACAGCAACAAGTGTTTAAAACCAACAGACACACCATGTGGAGACCTCGGTATTTCGGGGTAGAGAACCATAGAGAGTTTATGGGCTTCTTTGAATAATTTGGAGAGGGGACGATTTTTTTTTTTAGAGAAAAATATTTTTCCAAAACCTTCAACAACTTCAATATTTTCAACACCTTACAACTCCAACACATATTTGGAGTATTTGTAATAGTACAAGTAGAAGATGAAAAAACCTTTCTTTTCATCTTCCAAATAATAATGAGAGAATTTATTGAAGAAAATGAAAGGTTTATAAGTTATTTGAAAAAAAATGAAAGGTTTATGTAATTAAAAATACATATAATTAAATAAAACTAATTTTCATTTAATTAATACGTACTTTAACTAACAACCTATTATACGTAAGTAAAAAATATACATGTATTTAAATAAAACTAATTTTTATTTAATTATATATATACTTTAATATTATAAAAACAAATTCTCTCAATTATTTAATATGAACCAAATTCATATTAAGTCTAATATTTTCTCTCAAATTATATCTTATATAATTTTATATAAATAATTCTCTTTATTAATTTGAACAATTCAAATTAATTCGATTATCATTTTTATCCCAATTGAGCTAACGAGGGGACTTTATGGACCTATAGTTTGAAGCTCCAATGATACTAGATTAATTAATCAAACTCTTTGATTAAATTAATCAACTTTCATTAGCTGTCAGTCATTCCATTAAAGACTGATAGTTGCACTCTTCATACTACATATATAATTTTGTGTCCATTGGATGTCACCAGTCAACGGTGTGATTGATAGAACCTTCGAATGTCCTTAAGCAGAAGCGTGGAGATCAGTCCAAAATTTATTTTCACAAAATCAAATTACAGGATACAAATGTTATGCATAATCATAAATTTACAACATGTAAACAAAAAAGGAAATGAGAGAATTAGGGTGAGAGAAAACTTAGCCTTGAAGAACCCTTCTTCACGTATTTTCTTTCTCCGGATCTTTCACAAACAAACTCAATCCAAATACCACCACGAAAAGAGCCTTCTGTATTCTCTAATGGGATGAGAATCACTGAGGAGTTGTGGGCTCTTAGGTTTTTATAAGAGAGGAAGTGATTAAGTGGAAAAACTGTTTTTCCAGAGAAAACTTCAATCTCTTTTTGGAATTGTGTAAGTCTATTGAGCACCACATCCACACGTGCACTAAAATGGAGAGAAATGGGGGGAAGGCAGTTACAACTTCCTTCCAAAACCATTTTCAAAATAAATTAAAATAATTTAATATATAAATATATGATAACTACTTTATCATATATATATTAAACTATTTGTTATATCTAATATAACACATAACTAATAGTTTAATATTGTATCAAATACAATATAACCTATAGTTTTCATTCTCTTGTCAATGCATGATATTTAATTTAAATCCTATTTATATTAAACTTATTTATATGAATCCAATTCACATAATTAATATCTGAATCGAATTCAAATATTTATTTCCTCTCAAATAATGTATCAAATACATTATATTAATTATATCATATATAATCAAGTGAAATTAATTATATCACATATAATTAATTCTCTCAATTAATTTGAATAATTCAAATTAATCCAACATCGATTCTCATTAATCCATGTTGAGTTACAGAGGAAACCTCATGGACCTGTAGATTGAAGTTGTTGGGGTTGATGCCTTAAATCTCGTAGGATTCTATAGTTTGTAAACCTTGTATGAACAAACTCTTATGTGATTAATAATATATGATATTTTTATTCACTTTGTCTATAAAATATGTGATATTTTAGTTGCATCAACTACAAACCAATAAACTAACATCCAAGGTTATTGTTGTAACTTAAACATGTATATGGGGACATACAGGTGGAGCATGTTTAAGTGATAACCTAAATAGTCTGTAGTATATGGATAAGGTTGGGTACCTTATCCTGGTGACACTACGAGTATGGCCTGCTTTATAGGTGTTACAAATGTTGTAAAGTGCTACAAATGATATGATCCTGATCATTCATTTTAGGATTCGTTTGATTAGGGAGTTGGGAACATAGCTACATAAGATGGAATTCACTCCTTCACCGAAGCAGGGGTAAGTAGATAAATTGCTCCTTAAGGGCCAATTCCGGTCTTGAACAATGTGGCGCCACACCTTCTTCTGGCCCGAAAGGGGTTTAGTCATAGTAGGACTATGATCTATTGTTCATTAGAGGGATCAGTGGTACTTAAAGAGTTGATGTAACTACAAGGACAAAATGGTAGTTTGGCCCAGCTGTACTTACGAGCAATTTGTGAAGGGTCATCGTACTGTTGATTGGTTATATCCAATGGACATAGAAATATATCTGTAGTGCGAAAAGTGTAGTTGTCGGTCTTTAGTGGAGTGCCCAATAGTTAACGGATAGTGGATAATGTAATTAAAGAGTTTAATTAATTATCCACATAGCGTTGGAGCTTCAAGCTACAGGTTCATAAGGTTTCCTTGGTAGCTCAAAAGGATTTAGTTGAGAATGGATTTTTGGGTTAATTTGAATTGTTCAAATTAATAAGAGGGAATTTAATTATATATGATATAATTGTTATAATGTATTTGATACAATATAGTTTATTTAGAGGAAATAAATATTTGAATGAGATTCAAATATATTTTCTATGAATGTGATTCATAGTTGTTAAATTTAATACAAATATAATTTATATTAAGTGTCATAAAATAGAGAAAATGAACTGTAGTTTATATTGTATATGATACAGTACTAAAACTATAGGTTATGTGTTATATTTGATATAATATATAGTTTAATATAAATAAGATATAATAAGTTAGTTATCATAATTATTNTTATGTGTTATATTTGATATAATATATAGTTTAATATAAATAAGATATAATAAGTTAGTTATCATAATTATTTATATAAATTTATTATTTTGGATAATAATTCTTAATTTCTCTCCAACCATCTTAGTGGGAGGTTAAGTGGTTTTTTGTGGCAAATGGCATAAAAGAAAATACTTTTATTTTCTTCCTTGAGAGACAACACTACACGACTGCTTTTCTTACAGATTGAAGAACTGAAGGGTTTTGTGTTCTCAATCTTCTTCCTCCTCCAAACTCAAACAATCCCTCCAAACCAAAATAGTCAGAGCCCACCATTCTCGCACTTTCACCCTGAGAATACCGAAGGCTCCCTATGGTAGTGTTTGTTTTGGTTCAAGAAGTTCTTGGAGAGGTTCTTCAAGTTTTTTGCTGAGTTCAAGGTTTTGGGGTTGATGCCCTAAATCTCGCAAGGTTCTATAGTCTGTAAACTTTGTATGAACAAACATATATGTTATTAAAAATATTTGTTATTTTATTCATTTTGTCTATGGAATATGTGATATTTTAGTTGCATTAATCACAAATCAATAAACTAATATCCAAGGTTATCATTGTAACTTAAACATGTATTTGGAGACATACAGGTGGATCATGTTTAAGTGATAACCTAAATGGTCTGTAGTATATGGATAAGGTTGGATACCTTATCCTGGTAACACAACGAGTATGACCCGCTTTGTAGATGTTACAAATTGTTGGGATTGGTGTCCTAATTCTCCCGGAGTCTCGTTGTTTTGTAAAGATACACATTATTCAATGAATAAAAATAAGTGTTATTTAATTCTGGCATTTACTCATATCCAATAAACAAAGCTCCTTGGTTATCTTATGTGAACTTAAGCATGTATATGTGATATACAAGTGGATCATGCCTTAAGTGATAACCTAAATAGGTCAGTAGTATATGGATTAAGGTGGGATACCTGATCCTGGTGACACTACAAATACGGCCTGCTTGGCAGAGGTTTGTAAGTGTTGTAAACTACTACAGATGGTAAATCCTGACCATTCATGTGGAGACATACGAGTTGGGGTGTCCTATACAAAGAGTTTGTATAAGACCTGGACCATGAGATGACTAGACTCTATATATAACACATTTGATACTAGAGACTTACATCTCACCTAAATGACCATAGGTGACACAACCTCAATCCTGAGTGTTTTGGGAACTCCTGCCTTTGAGGGTGGTTCTTTGATTAGTATGGGTGAGAGTGGCTAGATTGCTAACTTAACATGCCTACCTTTTTGGAGACTTGTCTGATCTGAGAGCTGGGAACTCAATCCACAAGATGGAATTCACTCATTTCCCGAAGCAGGGATAAGTAGAGAGATTGCTCCCTTAAGGGCTGATTCCGGGGCTTGAACATAGTGGACACATCTTCTCTTTGGAAGAGAAGACTCAGTCATAGTAGGACTATGACTTATGTTCATTAGAGCGATCAGTGGTACTTAAGGAGACAGATGTAACTACAGGGGCATAACGGTTATTGGCCCAGCTTTACTTACGAGCGATCTGTGAAGGGTTGTCGCACTGCTGATTGGTTAAGATGGACACATAATATATCTGTGGTAAGTAGAGTTCAGCTATCGGTCTTTAGTGGAGTGTCTGCCAATTAACGGATGGTGGATCCCGTGACTAAAAAGTTTAGTCAGTTATTCACGTACTGTTGAAGCTTCGAGCTACAGGTCCATGAGGTCCCCCTGGTAACTCAATGGATTCAGTTGAGGATCAATTCATGGTGTTGATTTGAAATGTTCAAATTGACAAGAGGTATTTTTATTATATATGATATGATCGGTTTTATGTATGAGATATATCTAGTGAAGGATTGATGTAAATGAGATTTACATTAAGTACCATGGAATAGAAAAAGAACTATGGTTTATATGTTTCATAAGATGAAATATTAAAACTATAGGTTATAAATATAGTATGATAAGTTGGTTATCATTTATATTTATAATAATATTAATTATTGGATAATTAATTCTTTTTCTTCTAAATAACCAAGTGAGTGGGTGGTTATTGGATTCATGGTAACCGTGAGTTTAAAAGGAAAATGGTTTTCCTATTTTCAAAAAGGAGTTTTACAAACGCTAAAAAGTTTTTTGACTTTTCTCTCTCGTGCAAAAGAAACTCACAGAGTCGTCAAGTAAATATAGATTTACTAAACGACGGCTGGACGACCTAAAAAATCGTGCAGTGGTGAGCTAAACGATCGTGCAGTATTTACTAAACGATCGCATAGTTTTTCTAGACGATCGCTTGCCCAAAGTAAATGATCGTGTAGAGTCTGTAGGAGACAGACCAAGCTAAATGATGAGTTAAACGATCGCATAGCTTTTTCTAGACGATCGTTTAGCTTTATCTAAATGATTGGGCATCGATCTATGCGATAAGTCTCAGCCATCTCCCACTTGCCCAGTCGTTTATGCGATTGGTGTTTCCTCCTTCGTCTGCCTCATACCAAGTCTGAACAGAGCCCACCCTCTGGATTTTCACACTGAGAATACCAAGGTCGTCTTGTTGGTGGTGTCAGACTCAACTCGACGTCGTCGAGGTTTTCAGGAGGCCGTTTGTGGTGCTGTGGAGGCCGTTTGTGTTGCGGAGGAGTTTGTGGCCGAGGAGATCGTTGAAGACGAGTGTGAAGTGTTCGTGCGGTGTTACGGTTATGTAGATTGAGCATTCGTGGTCGTTGTTGTTCGAGCGAAAATGTGCAACGGAGTGTGGAGAAAATTCTTCGATTGTTCATATAGTTTGCTCTTTGTGCATTTGTATTTTTCATGCTGTAATTTCTGTATGATTAGTATAACCGCTTGTTTGGAATGACTGTAAATGTAATGTTCATTCATGATTGTGATTTGTAATAATCTTGTTCCACTGTTCATGAAAATCTCGGATTTTATTTCCTTCAATTGGTATCAAAGCTAGGTTCTCTGATATTCCAAATTACAGATCTGAATTGAACACATTTTTCAGTCGCGGTGGGTTTCTGCATTCGTGGTTAACCATTTTCTGCATTTATGGATGAATATAATGAACGTTTCTGGTTTAAATTTTTTTTTTGTTCAAGCTTTTGGTATTACAAAATGTTAATTGTAAGGGCCCCTATGTTTTTGGGCGAAATTAACATCGCAATTGAGCCTGTAATTCAAAAAATTTGAGTTCGTCGAGTTATTCGTGTGAAGCTTCGGCGTATGGCGATGCAGTTCTCAGTGTAGAAGAAGACCAAGTATTGGTCGGATCATGTAGCCTCAGGTAAATGATCGTTGGGATTTAACTAAGTGATCGTTTAGATTTTTTTCTAGATGATCGTGTAGTATTTTCTAATAGATCGTTTAGCTAATGCTAAGCGATGAGGTAAATCATTTACCATATTGCGTGGCATTGGTTACGCGATCGCGTAGGCGTTGGAGGTAGACGATCGTAGTGGGAGCATTTAATGCTCGTCGTTTAGTCGAAGGCGCGCGCTAGACGATCGCGTAGTTAGCAAGCTTCATCGCTTAGTTACTACCTATGCGATCGCGCGTATGCGGTACGGAGGCGCTAGCTAAGCGATCACTTAGGCGATGGTGCTTCGCAGCATCGTAGTCACTTAGACGTGCGGAAGGCGGGCATTAGTGTAAGGTTCATCTAAGCGATAATGACTTTAGGCTTTATCGCATTAGTATAGGTACAGACGATCGTGTAGTAATAACTAAACCGATGTTTGGATTTTTTCTAGACTGATCGGTGATTTAGTAAATGTAAACGATTGGTTTAGCTCTGGGAAAGTGCTGGTAGCGGATTGTAGCAAAAAGTATTGTTTTATCAATGTAGCACGATCGAGGCCCGGTTGCTTAGTAGCACTGCTGGTTGTTTTTGGAGAAGACAATGCTTTTGCGCCGAGCGGTTCCAGACCCCTCAGATGCTGTTTGAATCGAGCTCCCTTGTCTTTGTATAGTTATCCTTTCTTTTTGTTTTAAGGCAATTTCACCCGGTGTTCATCCTTTTATTTGCTTATACATGGATGTATGGTACTTATATGTCAAGTGTTTGTCATATAGTTAAAACCCACCTTAGGTTGTGCAATTATTCATGCATCATGTATTATAAATGTTATAATCTAGCATGAAGAAATTACTTGAAAGCATGAGCATGCATCATGAAATATAAGAGTTATATTTTGCATGCAATGAGCACTATCATGCATCATCCTTTTATTATAAATGTTATAGTCTAATGGTGATGGAAGCATGTTTTGCTTGTTTTATTGCGGTTTTGTATAATTGTGATATAAAAGAAGTACCAATGAATGGACAATGCATTGAGCATGACACTTAGGCTATTTATAAGCATTATGAATGCCTTGCATGTGTTAGCCTCGCATTGTGGTGGTTGTTTCCATTTATAAATGTTATAAAGGAAATTAGACCTAAAATCAATAATTCAGAGTTGCATGCGGACTTAGGGTGAACTCAAGTTTTTTAAAAGAGTTTTAAAATTGGATTGAGATAGACCTAAGTTCAAGTGGTTCTAAAGAGTTTAGTAACCTAGATTAATCTTTTAAAATCGGTTTAATAGGATTAAATTTATTGTAAACCTATCTATAAAGAACCTTTTGTCTAAGGCGGGTTCTGGCTACGCTGAGGTTCTTAAGTTGACAAAAATGTAACACCCCTACCTGGAACCTACCTGGAAAGGTGAATTAGATAGATTTTCAACAAATATGCGATGGTTTGGTCAAAGACTCCGTTAAAGCGTTTAATAGATGATGATCAAAAGTTGTTTAACTATCCAAGGTAAAAGATACTCTTGGGAAAACCTAAAAGTCACTTAGTTAATATCCTTAGCCGTGTTTTTTCTAAGTAAGCTAAACCCTAGGTTATAAAATGCTCAGTGGAAGGAAGAGGCGTACCAGATATGTCAATGATTCCACTCACATTTCTCCCTGTATGTTCACACTGTGAGATTTATGTTTGGCCTCGTGGTGCCCAGGATGCATCCCCCTTTGGATGGTGTTTGCATGAGTCAACATCAAGGTGAACGGAGAGAGTTTTTATAGTAAGCGGGTGAAGGGTGTGTGTCAACACGTCCTATGGTCTCTGTCATTGGTTCACATTGTGAGATCATTCTGTACGCCCTAGTGTCGCCTTTGGAGCGTCCCCCTTCGGATGGGTTTTGTGCAGTTGGTCAATATCAAGGTGAACTCCAGAAATGGATAGGCTCGTTTTAGGTTTTGCCCCAATCAGATTTTTTCCCTTCGAATTGGCCTTTTGGGACGGACCTCTAGGGCTTAAAATGGCGGGTCACACTTATGGGAGATTGTTAAGTAAGTTAATGATCTCTTGGCCAAATCAATGATGGTTTGTTGTTATAGGAACAAGAGTTGTTCTGGCATTAATGACTGGTTGAGAAATTCTCAATTCAGAGGAGGGATAACTGACCTCCCTTCGGCGGCTTTTGTCGTAAACCTTTGAAGCGTCTTTGCGAAACTAGATGTCACACGGGGTTCATGTTAGTTTTGCTAAAACCTTATTGGATTTTTTTTGTTTTACAACAGGTATTTGCTTAAAACCTAACGTAGGTCAATGTGTTTTTCTTTTTAGCAACTCGTTAGTATTTATGTTTAAAGCTTTTAAAAATGACCGACTATTTACTGTGGAAAGAATCGTATGAAACGAATTTCGTGACAAACGACCTCGATCCCACTACTCTCCAAAAGAGGAGACAAGACAGTAAATATGATTTATTGGTTTTGGAGATATGTCTGGTAGAGAATGATGATTCTGCCTAGATCCTAGATTCAGGTGCTACCAATCATGTCAATTCCTCTTACTAAGGATTCAGTTCTTGGCAAACATTGCCACAGGGAGAGGTAACCCTTCAAGTCGGTACTGGTGAGGTTGTTTTAGTTGTTGCTGTAGGTAGGCTAAAGTTATTTGTTGACAAGAAACGTTATCTATTACTGCATAATGTTTTTGTAGTTCCTCATATTAAGAGGAACTTAATCTCGGTTTCTTGTCCCATTGAACAAGGCTACACCGCCTCCTTTTCTAAGAATAAAATATTTATTTTCAAGAATGGAATAGAGATTGGTTATGGTTCAATGGAAAATAACTTATACGTACTAAGGTCATTAGTCATAAAAGCCTTGTTTAACACTGAAATGTTCAGTATGGCAACAACAACTAAAAGACCAAAGGTTTTTCCAAAGAAAAATGCCCATCTTTGGCATCTAAGGTTAGGTCAAATCAACCTTAATAGGATTGAGAAGTTGGTGCAAAGTGGACTTCTAAAAAGTTTAAAAGAAAATCCCTTGTCGGTATGTGAATCATGCCTCAAAGGCAAGATGACCAAATGATCTTTTACTGGAAAAGGTCACAGAGCCAAGGAAGCCTTGAAGCTTGTACATTCAGACCTTTGTGGTCTGATGAATGTTAAAGCTTGAGGTGGGTTTAAATATTTCATCTCTTTCATAGATGATTATTCAAGGTTTGGGTATCTCTTCCTAATGCAATGTAAGTCTGAAGCTGTTGACAAGTTCAAGGAGTATAAGGCGGAAGTTGAAAACTTGTTAGGTAAGAATATAAAAACACTACGATCTAATCGTGATGGAGGGTATATGGACCTCTAATTCCAGAACTATATGATAGAACATGGGATTGCGCCCCAACTCTCGGCCCCTGGTACACCTCAGTAGAATGGTGTACAGAAAGGAGAAACAGAACCTTGTTGGACATGGTCCGATCTATGATGAGTTATGCTCATCTTCCAAACTCGTTTTGGGGTTATGCAGTGTAGACTGCATGTTATATCCTGAACAACGTTCCTTCGAAAAGTGTTTTTTAAACACCTTTTGAGTTATGAAGAGGCCGTAAAGGTAGTTTACGCCACTTCAGGATTTATGGTTGTCCGGCACATGTGCTAGCAACTAACCCAAAGAAGTTGGAACCGCGTTCAAAAGTTTGTCTCTTTGTAGGCTACCCCTAGGAAACGAGAGAAGGATACTTCAATGATCCGAGTGAGAACAAAGTGTTTGCTTCCACAAACATAAGGGATCATAAGCCATGAAGTAAGCTCATTTTACGTGAGATCTCTAGTGAGACTGAGACTGCTGAGGGTTCAAAAAGAGTTGTTGAACAGGTCGACAGATCAACAAGAGTCGTTGAGGTCGGAACGTCTAGTCAACCAGCTCAAGAGTTAAAACTGCCTCGACGTAGTGGGAGGGTTATGAACCCACCGGATCGCTACATGGGTTTGACTGAAGCCCAAAATGTCATTACGAATGATGGGGTCGAGGATCCGTTGTCTTTTAAGAAAGCAATGGAGAATGTTAACAAAGATGAATGGGTTAAGGCCATGAACTAGGAAATGGAGTCTATGTACTTCAATAATATATGGGAGCTTGTTGATCCACATGATGGGGTAAGACCTATTGGGTGTAAGTGGATATATAAACGAAAGAAAGGTGTAAATGGAAAGGTGCAAACCTTTAAGGCTAGACTCGTGGCAAAGGGTTATACCCAGGTTGAGGGAGTTGACTATGAGGAAACTTTCTCACCTGTTGTCATGCTTAAGTCTATCGGGATTCTCCTGTCCATAGCCACATTTTATGATTATGAAATATGGCAAATGGACGTCAAGACTGCCTTTTTAAATGGTAATCTTGAGAAGACCATCTATATGACTCAACCAAAGGGGTTCATAGTTCCAGATCAAGAGAAAAGAGTTTGCAAGCTTAATAGGTCCATTTATGGGCTAATACAAGCACCTAGAACTTCAAACATCATATTTGACACTGCTGTCAAGTCATTTGGCTTTGACCAGAACATTGATGAGCCTTGTGTTTACAAGAAGATCATCAACAGCTCAGTAGCTTTCTTGGTACTGTATGTGGATGATATCCTACTCATTGGGAATGATGTAGGGTATCTGACTGACATTAAGAGTTGGCTAGCTGCCTAGTTCCAAATGAAAGATTTGGGTGAGGCACAGTATGTTCTCGGGATCCAGATTATTTAGGATCGCAAGAATAAACAGTTAACCCTGCCTCATGCATCATACATTGATCAAATGTTGATCAGGTACAGGATGCAGGATTCCAAGGGGGGTTTGTTACCCTTCAGGCATCGTTCTGTCTAAAGGATTAATGTCCTAAGATACCTCAAGAGGTTGAGGAGATGAACGGATTCCCTATGCTTCTGCTGTAGGAAGCTTGATGTATGCAATGTTGTGTACCAGACCCGACATTTGCCATGCAGTAGGGATTGTCAGTCGGTATCAGTCCAATCCAGGATTTGATCACTGGACGGAGGTCAAGACAATCCTCAAGTATCTTCGGAGAACGCGGGACTACATGCTTGTATATGGAGATAAGGATCTGATCGTTACAGGATACACGAAGCACAACGTTCCTGATCCCTTTACAAAGGCCCTCACGGCTAAAGTGTTCGAGGGTCATCTGGAAAGTCTGGGTCTGCGGGACATGCGACATCTTGTCTAGGACAAGTGGGAGATGATACTGGGGTATGCCCTAGTTTATTGTATATTGTACA
>NC_052351.1:51036071-51128353 GCF_009727055.1 Benincasa hispida
AAATTAATTTAAGAAAATCAAATTTTAAATTAAAATGATTTAAAAGTCATTTTGTATTTTAAAAAGAAAATGGAAATTCGTTTTGCATGGATTGCACAAAGTGGAAAAAGAGTTTACTCCATTATAATCATCTTTATGCTCACACACAAAGCATTTTCTTCTCTACTTTGATTCTCCAAGCATGAGCTGCAAGCCATGCACTCCATCTCTTTGCATGTTCATCTTGATATATAAAGAAGATTGGAGTTGTTGGAGAAGAGTAAGATAAAAAAAAAAGGGAATACAGAATTTTAAGAAAAATTTCGGTGAAGAAAAGACTGTTTTCTTCAACTTGCTGTTGTTGTGAGCTTTTCTTGTTTCTCCACATTTTCAAGCTATTCTTGAGTCCCACAACTCTGCCTAAAGCTCCAAGATTATAGTAGGGAAGGCTTTAAGGTGGTTCACGTTGATATCAAGTGAAGATTGCAGCTGAACAGACATTTTCTTGGAGAGTTCATCAAAGGTATGTTCTGAAAACCCATTTTTATGAACAACATGCTTTAGTTTTTGCCAAAATTAGTGAATTAGAATGCTTATGAATCCTTGATACTTCCACTGCGTGTTGTTTAACTCTAACATTATGTTCATTAGAGGGATTAATGGTATTTAAGGAGACAGATGTAACTACAGGGGCATAATGGTTATTGGCCCAGCTGTACGTACGAGCAATTTGTGAAGAGTTGTCGCACTGCTCATTGGTTAAGATAGACACATAATATATTTGTGGTAAGGAGAGTTCAGCTGTCGGTCTTTAGTGAAGTGCCTGGCAGTTAATGGATGGTGGATCCCGTGACTAAAAAGTTTAGTCAGTTATTCACGTACTGTTGGAGTTTCGAGCTACAGGCCCATGAGGTCCCCCTGGTAGCTTAATGGATTCAGTTGAGGATCAGTTCTTGGGTTGATTTGAAATGTTCAAATTGACAAGAGGTATTTTGATTATATATGTTATAATCGGTATGATGTATGAGATACATCTAGTGGAGGATTGATATAAATGAGATTTACATTAAATACCATGGAATAGAAAAAGAACTATGGTTTATATGTTTCATGAGATGAAATATTAAAACTATAGGTTATAAATATAGTATGATAAGTTGGTTATCATTTATATTTATAATAATATTAATTATTGGATAATTAATTCTTTTTATTTTACATAACCAAGTGAGTGAGTGGTTATTGAATTCATGGTAACCGTGAGTTTAAAAGAAAAATGGTTTTCTTATTTTCAAAAAGGAGTTTTACAAACGCTAAAAAGTTTTTTGAGTTTTCTCTCTCGCGCAAAAGAAACTCACAGGGTCGTCAAATAAATACAGATTTACTAAACGATCGTGCAGTGGTGAGCTAAACGATCGTGCTGTATTTACTAAACGATCACATAGTTTTGCTAGACGGTCGCTTGCCCAAAGTAAATGATCGTGTAGAGTCTATAGGCGATAGACCGAGCAACACGATGAGCTAAACGATCGCATAGCTTTATCTAAATGATTGGGCATCGACCAAAGCGATAGGTCTCAGCCATCTCCCACTTGCCCAATCGTTTACGCGATCGGTGTTTCCTCCTTCGTCTGCCTCATACCAAGTCCGAACAGAGCCCACTCTCTGAATTCTCACACCGAGAATACCAAGGTTGCCTTGTTGGTGGTATCAGACTCAACTCGACACCATCAAGGTTTTCAGGAGGCCGTTCCTGGTGCTGTGGAGGCCATTCGTGTTGCGGAGGAGTTTGTGGAAAAGGAGATTGTTGAGGACGAGCACAAAGTATTTGTGTTGTGTTCGTGCGGTGTTTTGGTCATGTAGATCGAGCATTCGTGGTTGTTGTTGTTTGAGCGATCATGCACAATGGAGCGTGGAGACGCTTCTTCGATTGTTCGTATAGTTTGCTCTTTGTGCATTTGTATTTTTCATGCTGTAATTTCTGTATGATTTGTATAACCGCTTGTTTGGAAGTCGACTGTAAATATAATGTTCATTCATGATTGTGATTTGGAATAATCTTGTTCCGCTGCTCATGAAAATCTCAGATCCGATTTCGTTCACAAATGTTGTAAAGTGCAACAAATGATCTAATCCTGATCATTCATGTATTAGACATGTGAGTGTGGATATTCTATAAAAAGGAGTTTGTATAAGACCGGACCACGAAATGTTTAGTCTCATTATGTAATATCATTCATAATAGAGACTTTCATTTCACTAGGATGATCATAGGTGGTGGTGTGGAAAATGGAGAGTAAATATGCGTGTGTTTTATGATATGTGTTGATCTCCATGTGTCAATGGTCATGAATTGGACTAAGAAATATGCGAGATGTATTTAAGAATGTATGCAATGACCATGCGTCCCTACCACAAATTTTCTTGCTCTCTCGCCAAGTATAACGAGATTGTAAGTTTCTCGGGGTGATCAGAGGTCGAACTCAGGGACTTATAACTAAATGTTGCGAAGTAATATGTCTGCGGCGATGAATGAAAGAATAATGAAGTTAAAGGGCTATGTGCTACTCCTACTCCTAACTAAATAGATTAAGCAAATGGAAGTATGACTACGAGAGTTGGTAGTTAGTAGAGACGCGACAACTGTTAACGCGTAATAAGATGCATGGATAAATAGATAAAATGGTGGAGGGGATGACTTCACCGCATTGTTAAGTTTGAACGCAAGGGTAACCACGGTCAGCACAAGTTATGCGATCATGCTATACAAAAATATACGCATGCGATGCATATGCGAAAATGTCAATAGGACTTATGTCTAAGTATCTATTCTTGCTTATGCGATCTAAAACACATAAGATAATGTGACCGCATACCACCATATCCTATTTCTAGGGCGCATGCGATGTGTAAATAGCATATAGAACTTATTCCTAAGTTTCTATTCTTGCTTATGCAATCCAATCTGACTCTCCCAAGCCTAGATTTGGTCTTTAGACTACTCTCCCAAGTATGTCCAAATGATGAATGGTGCAATCATAAGACAAGATGATCACATAAAACATGGTTGAACATAAGATTACTCCTATTTCTAGGAACACTGCTTACTTTGCTTAATGCGTTCCACTACTACTTACCCTCTCAGGCAGTTAGTCGTCGCTGATTAGCTCATAGACAAGCGTTGCTACAGCGTCACACTAAACAAATAGGATTTACTCACTATACTCGCGTAACGCACACCTCTCGGTGGTTTTCTACATGCTTCATATGTCTATGCTGCATGATTAAGTACGCGATACTCTTGCAATCTTACTTAATTCATTGTAATGAAAGTATAAAGAAGAAGATAATGAAGATGGAGTCCAAGGAAATAAAGAGATGCATTGATTACAAAATTTATTAATGTTTTAAGCCAAAATGTAATACAATACAGAGATAGAAGAGAGATGGAGGGCTAGACGTAGCCAATCTCTTGCTTTCATCAGATGTGTCCAAGGTTGCCGGTGGTGTCATGGAGGGTAGTGGAGTTGTTCTCTTTTGAGATCTATCTCCGACAAAGCTCTAAGTCGTCACTTGGAATGGGTGAAAGGAATTAAGAACTCTCAAGAATGTCTTCTCACGCCTCATCTGTGATCATAAGGATCTGCCTTAAGGCAGAAGCTCGAATGCCTTGAATTTGGGCTATAGGCTCATCTTATAGAGCTCAATCGCAGACAGCTTAATGGGCCTACTCTGAGTCTCTACCACTGACGACGCGATGGACCCTGCTCTGAATCTCTGCTACTAACAGCGTGGTAAGTGAAATGTCAACATCATCTTTTTTATACTTCCAAGGTATGCGTTCATGCTTGGTTTCCGAAGTACCAGCGCATTTCACCACCCTTGCAATTACCCTTCTATTATGGTTATTACTCTGTAGCCGCAACCTCCATGCGGTGGACGCATGTGATTAATTGCCGTAACATCTATGCGATGAACGTACACGATCACCTTTGCGATGGTCTGGGATTCACCGCATGTTGTTGGTTCCTGCAATAACTACAAAAATAGACATTTAGTCGTAGAATAATGCATAATATTGGGTTAGCCGAGATTTTCAACGCCGATCGACGCAAGCTCACTTTTCACATGAATTCTTAGTATAATCACCGCATATTCTACTTGTTAGCCCTCATAATTCTAAATAAAAGGCTATAATAACTTACATTTCTACAGTTATCACACCCCCAAACTTAGAATCATGCTTGTCCTCAAGCATGCCTTATATTTGGGAAATTCATAATTCACCCTCTGGCTTTCCTTTGCGATGACCAACCTTTCAAAATATAATTCACTCATACCTCTAACCTTGGCAGCAACGCTCTCCTCAACTTTGGCTACTTCTTCAAAGAGATCTTTTTCTAAGTTTAAATCCGGCAAGCCTCTGCTAAAAAACTTTTTACTCATTTCAAGAAACTTTGCTTTTAGCTTTTTATAATGCATTTGTTTAAAACAATTCAAAGCTTTACGATTCATTATTAGAGTGCAACGTTGAACCTAGCTATGCTCTTCGTTTTGGCTTGCCCCCATGGGTGTCATGCAGGCATCCAACTTCGGTTGCGTGCAATTTCAAATCAACTCTTGCCTTAGCTTAATTTGGGCTTTCGCCTAGACAGAGGAGTTGTTCTTATGCATTCATCTTGGCCACTTACTTTTGTTTTGGCTTACCTGTACGGGTTTCATACGAAGTATCCAACTACGGGTACTTGTCTTTCACAACTTTAACTCTTATCAACCTGGGTTTCCCCTTGCGTTAACTATGGAGTTATTATTACCATTTTTTTACACCATTTGTTTTAATTTTTTTTAAAAAAATTTTAACATTGCAATGTGATTGATGCATTTACCCGGAGAACTACCACCCCCAAACTTAAAAAGTGGCAGCGCTCTTGCCGAAAAACTAAAAACAAACTCATCAGGAATGTGGTAACAAATGTTTGAGCAGAGGTTTACACATAACAAAACTTAGACTGTCAAACCTTGAAGAAGCTATTAAAGTGAGGTGAGCCTTGCGATGTTTAGTCACCGGATGTAGTGAATTATAAGTATCATCATGGATGTTAATTTATCAATGCAAAGATAGGCAAGCGGACAAAAGAGAATTTCAAAAGGATAATGCATAAACAATAACAAGAAAAGAACCTTTGAGTAGAATAACACTTGCGACCATGCTTTAGAATTCATGCGGTCAAAGCCATGCGTTGAATGATGGAGAGGATTCTTCTGTTGTAACTGCGCATCGAGGAGAATTATTATTGCACCTACAAGGAGCGAACGCACACCACATCCAAGAAAGGAGCCGTAAATCCAAAAAAACAATAATCAAAATAAACTAAACTAGGAAAGCAAGGTAAAGAAGAGTAGAAGACATCTCTGGAGCAATTGAAGTGAAGCCACCACAAAGAGTCTTCCATGTAGGAGATTGATCTCAACTGCTTAGGTCAAGAGGCTCGTCCTAACCATTGGAACTTCCGACAATTGTTGGGCGCATGTTGGTCGACACGCGCTTATAACTACTTTCAGCTCATGCGGCAGATAGCCTTTCTATCTTGGGGTCAATACTAGTTTTTGGCACATCGCCTACACTTCAAATATTGTTTGCAACTTGCTCACACAAGCTACAATACGCCCAAGGTAAAAATGGTGCCTGCGAAAACACAAAACTTAACAAATTATTAGCTACCAAGTCCCCGGCAACAGCGCCAAAAACTTGGTGGTGTGGAAAATGGAGAGTAAATATGTGTGCGTTTTATGATATGCATTGATCTTCACGCGTCGATGGTCATGCGTTGGACTAAGAAATATGCAAGATGTGTTTAAGAATGTACGCAATGACCATGCATTCCTGCCACAAGTTTTCTTGCTCTCTCGCCAAGTATAACGAGATCGCAAGTTTCTCTGGGTGATCGAGGTCGAACTCAGGGACTTGTAACTAAATGTTGCGAAGTAATATGTCTGCGGTAATGAATGAAAGAATAATAAAGTTAAAGGGCTACGCGCTACTTCTACTCCTAACAAAACAAATTAAGTAAATGGAAGTATGATTATGAGAGTTGGTAGAGATGTGGCAACTGTTAATGCGTAATAAGATGCATGGATAAATAGATAAAATGGTGGAGGGGATGACTTCACCACATCGTTAAGTTTGAACGCAAGGGTAACCCCAGTCAGCACAAGTTATGCGATCATGCTATACACAAATATATGCATGCAATGCATATGCGAAAATGTCGATAGGACTTATGTCTAAGTATCTATTCTTGCTTATGCGATCTAACACACATAAGACAAGGTGACCGCATACCACCATATCCTATTTCTTGGGCGCATGCGATGTGTAAATAGCATATAGAACTTATTCTTAAGTTTCTATTCTTGCTTATGCGATCCAATCTGACTCTCCCAAGCCTAGATTTGGTCTTTAGACTACTCTCCCAAGTATGTCCAAATGATGAATGGTGCACTCATAAGACAAGATGATCACATAAAGCATGGTTGAACATAAGATTACTCCTATCTCTAGAAACACTGCTTACTTTGCTTAATGCGTTCCACTACTACTTACCCTCTCAGGCAGTTAGTCATCGCTGATCAGCTCATAGACAAGCGTTGCTACAGCCTCACGCTAAGCAAATAGGATTTACTCAATATACTCGCGTAACGCACACCTCTCGGTGGTTTTCTACATGCTTCATATGTCTATGCTGCATGATTAAGTACGCGATACTCTTGCAATCTTACTTAATTCATTGTAATGAAAGTATAAAGAAGAAGATAATGAAGATGGAGTCCAAGGAAATAAAGAGATGCATTGATTACAAAATTTATTAATGTTTTAAGCCAAAATGTAATACAATACAGAGATAGAAGAGAGATGGAGGGCTAGACGTAGCCAATCTCTTGCTTTCATCAGATATGTGTCAAGGTTGCCGGTGGTGTCGTGAAGGGGTGGTGGAGTTGTCTCTTTTGATATCTATCTCCGACAAAGCTCTGGTCGTCATTTGGAATGGGTGAAGGAATGGAGAACTCTTAAAGAATGTCTTCTCACGCACTCATTTGTGATCATAAGGATCTGCCTTAAGGCAGAAGCTCGGATGCCTTGAATTTGGGCTCTAAGGCTCTATTTATAGAGCTCAATCGCCGACAGCATTAATGAGCCTACTCTGAGTCTCTGCCACTAACGGCGCGATGGACCTGCTCTGAATCTCTGCTACTAACGGCATGGTAGGTGAAATGTCAACATCATCTTTTTTATACTCCCAAGGTATGCGTTCATGCTTGGTTTCCGAAGTACCAGCGCATTTCACCACCCTTGCGATCACCCTTCTATCATGGTTATTACTATGTAGCTGGTGACGGGAAATTAGATGTCAAATTAACTCGACAACTAAAATCCCTTGGACGCGGTATGTGATGCATGTTCTTAAGATATGCGTTGATAGTCATGCGTCGATGATCATGCATTGGAATGATAATGCATTAATGAATGTATGCGATGACCATGCGTCCTGTCACAAGTTTTCTTGCGCTCGCGCCAAGTATAACACGAACGCAAGTTCCTCGGGTGATCCGAGGTCGAACTCAGGGACTTGTAGCAAAATGAATGTGGTGCTTATGCATGCGGCAATTTAAATAAAAGAATGTTGGAGGGGTTGCTAAGTTAATTCTACTCCTACTCATAACTAACAGACAACGCAATGAGAATATGCATGAGAGGTAGAGACACGACAACTCTTGACATGAATCAAATGAATGGGAAAATAGATAAAATGCGGAGATGTTTTCATTGCAACCCTTAAGGGTGATCATAAGAGCAACCTTAGTCAACGCAAGCCATGCAATCATGCCATACACACGTGAACCTAACTCTAGGACGTATGCGGTGTATCTGCGATAGTGTCGAGAAGCCTATGCCAGCCTAAACCCCTATAACCCGCTCACGTGCTTCCGCCACTTGAGCGTGCTAGCCGCATACCACCTTATCCTACTTTCTGGATGCATGCAATATCCTATATGTAGGGCGCATACACTATGTGATAGCAAACGGAGCTCATCCTTAAGTTCCCATTCTTGTTTATGCATACCTAATCTAGCCCTTCCGAGAATTGATTTTAACCTAGCTCTCTCGAGTCAGGTTCTTTCTTTAGACTCTCTCCCAAGTAGTTCTAAAGATGCAATTGACGCATACACAAGACAAGGTAACCGCATGAACTTGGCTAACGTAAAATTATTCCTATTCTTAGTGAACAACGTATACATTGCTTAATGTGACCAACCACTTACCCTTCTAGGAAATTAGTTGTTACTGACTCTACTCATGGACAAGCGTGTTACAGCTTCACACTAAGCAAATAAGGTTACTCACAGACTCACGCAACACATACCTCTCAATGGGCTGCTACATGCTTCATATCCCTAATCCGCATGACTAAGTATGCGATACCCAAGCAATCTCACTAAATATTACAATGAAAATAAGGATGCTAAGCAAAGATGATGGAGATGGAATCGAAGGAACACAGAAATGCATTGAAAATAAATTGTATTAATTCCTTAATCACAAAATGTCATACAATACAATATAAGAAAAAAAAAGAAATTAAATGACTGATTGGAAGAAAAGACTTGCTTCCAGCGGAGGTGCGTCAAGGCTGGCAGTGGTGCCATGGATGGGCGGTAGAACTGACTCTCCTGAGATCTAGCTCCAATTATCACTCGGAATGGATGAAAGAGGTGAAGAACTCTCAAGCGTCTTCTCACGCATTTTGCTGGATCACAGGGATCCACCCTAGGCGAACCTCAGGCGAAAACCTTGGATTCAACCTTGGACGAAAACCTTGGATAACTTGAATTTCTGCTCACCGGCTTCTATTTATAGAGCTTGGATCGCCAACAGCATTAATGGACTGCTCTGAGTCTGACATTCGGCACGTTAGTCCTTTTCTGAATCTCTGCTGCCAACGGCATGGTAGGTAAAATGTCAGCATCAGCTTATGATTTTCTCAAGGTAGATGCGTTGATGCGTTCATTCCACCACCCTTGCGTTGATCTCATTATTCTGCGTTATCATGTAGCCAAAATCATGTAGTGATCGCATTCGCTTAATACCGCAACTTTTACATGATGACTGCAATCGCTTGACGAACGCAACTCCTATGCGATGGACGCATACGGCTGATTACCGCAACATCGACGCGTTCGCCTTTGCGATGGTCTTGTTTCCGCATTTGCGTCCACTTCCTGTATTAGCTACAAAAATAGAACATTGAACGCATAATAACGAGTTAACCGAGATTCATCATGCTGATCGACGCAAACTCATTTTCTTAGGAATTCCTAGTACAATTTCCGCATATTCTACTTAACAACCTTCATAATTCTAAGTAAAAGGCTTAAGATGACATGCATTTCTGCATGTCATCACACCCCCAAACTTAAAATCATGTTTGTCCCCAAGCATGCGTTATACTCAAGAAATTCTAACTCACCTTCATGCTTTCCTTTGCGATGACCAGCTTCTCAGAGTATAATTTACACACACCTCTGACCATCACCGCAATGCTCTCCTCCACTTTGGCTGCTTCTTCAAAAGGATCTTTTCTAAGTCTAAATCCGACAAGCCTTTGCTCAAAAACTTTTATTCATTCACCGTAATTTTGCGTTTAGCTTTTGAGAATGTGTTCGTCAAAATAATTCAAAACTTTGCAATGAATTATTCAAATGCGGCGTTGAACCTGGTTACGCCCTTCGTTTTGCTTACCCCTATGTGTGTCATGCAGGCATCTAACTTCGGTTGCATTCCATATTCAATTCAACTCTTGTCGTGTTTGATTCGACTTGCGCCGGATAGAGGAGTTGTGCTAATATTCTGATCCTGGCTACTAGCCTTCGTTTTGGCTTACCCCCACGTATGTCATGCGGACATCTAACTTTGAGCAAGTGCCTTTCACAGTTTAACTCTTATCAACATGGGTTTCCCTATTGCGTTGACAGTGGAGTTATTATTCTCAAAAACTCTTTTTTTTCAATGATCGCAATGCAATGAACGCAATTCTCCGAGACCGCTGCCACCCCCAAACTTAGAGGTTTGCAGTGTTCTCACCGCAAAGCTAAAAACGAAATTACAAGAATGCGGTAGTAAATATTTGAACAAAGGTTTGCACAAAATAAAACTTAAGACTTTCAAAATTTGAAGAAGCCAATAAAAGTAAAGAATGCCTTGCGTTGATTAGTTATTGCGTTAATTAGTTAGAAGATGTTGTGAACTATACATACCATCATAGAAATATTGCAAAACAATGCAATTGGGAAAGAAAGAATTTCAAAAGGATAAAGCATACAAGATAACAGGAAAAGACCTTAGGCGGAACAATGCATGCGATCATGCATTGGAATCCACACGATTGAAGCCATGCATTGAAGGGTGAAAGGAATTCTTCCGTTGAACTACGAACCGAGGAGACTTATTGTTGCACCTACAAGAGCAAACGTACCACAACCAAGGAAGCAACCATATATCCAAAATAACAATGAAAATAAAAATATCTTATACTAAGAAAGCAAAGTAAAGATAGAGTAGAAGACGTCCCTAGAAAAAATAGGAATGTTGTCAACCGCAAGAAGTCTCTCATTGTAGGAGGATGGTTCTCAAACTGCTCGGGTCAAGTTGCCTTGACCATTCGGAACTTCCGGCAATTGTTGGCCTCGATGTGCCACACCATGTGTTAGAATTACCTTCAGCTCTTCTGTGACTGATTGCTCTTCTACCTTGGGGTTTAATACTGGCTTTCACAGCGCCTCGCAACATTCCATATTATTTGCAACCTGGTCGCACAAGCTTGCAATTACTCCCAAGATAAAAAGTTGCTCACAGAGACACACAAACTTAACAAATAGTTAGTGGGCCAAGTCCCCGCAACAGGCGCCAAAAAAACTTGGTGACGGAAAATTAGAAGTCAAAATTAACTCGACAAACTAAATCCCTTGGACGCGGTATCGCGATGCATGTTCTTAAGATATGCGTTGATAAGTCATGCGTACGATGATTCATGCGTTTGGAATGATAATGCGGTTAATGAAATGTATGGCATGGACCATGCATCCTTACAAGTTTTCTTGCGCGCTCGTGCAAAGTATTAACACGAACGCAAGTTCCTCGGGTGATCCGAGGTCGAAACTCAGGGACTGTTGTAGAAAAATGAATGTGGGTGTTTATGCATGGCGGCAGTTTAAATAAAAGAATGTTGGAAGGGGTTTGCTAAGTTAATTCTACTCCTACTTATAACTAACAGACAACGCAATAAAATATGCATTGAGAGATAGAGACACGACAACTCTTGACATGAATCAAATGAATGGGAAAATAGATAAAATGCGGAGATGTTTTCATTGCAACCCTTAAGGGTGATCATAAGAACAACCTTAGTCAACGCAAGCCATGCAATCATGCCACACACACGTGAACCTAACTCTAGGACGTATGTGGTGTATCTGCGATAGTGTCGAGAAGCCTATGTCAGCCTAAACCCCTATAACTCGCTCACGTGCTTCCGTCGCTTGAGCGTGCTAGCCGCATACCACCTTATCCTACTTCATAGACGCATGCAATATCCTATCTATAGGGCGCATACGCTGTGTGATAGCAAACGGAGCTTATCTCTAAGTTCCCCATTCTTGCTTATGCAAACCTAATCTATCCCTCCCGAGCATTGATTCTAGCCTGGCTCTCTCGAGTCAGGTTCTTTCTTTAGACTCTCTCCCGAGTAGTTCTAAAGGTACAATGGACGCATACACAAGACAAGGTAACCATATGAACTTCGCTAACATCAAATTATTCCTATTCCTAGTGAACAATGCATACATTGCTTAATGCGACCAACCACTTACCCTTCCAGGCAGTTAGTTATTGCTGACTCTACTCATGGACAAGCTTGCTATAGCTTCACACTAAGTAAATAAGGTTACTCACACACTCACGCAACGCACACCTCTCAGTGGGCTGCTACATGCTTCATATCCCAAATCCACATGACTAAGTATGCGATACCCAAGCAATCTCACTAAATGTTGCAATGAAAGTAAGGGTGTTAAGCAAATATGATAGAGATGGAATCGAAGGAACACATATATTCATTGAAAACAGATTGTATTAATTCCTTAATCACAAAATGTCATATAATACAATATAAAAAAAGAAATGAAATGAAATGACTGGCTGGAAGCAAAGACTTGCTTCCAGCGGAGGTGCGTCAAGGCTGCTGCTGGTGCCATGGATGGGCGATAGAACTGACTCTCCTAAGATCTAGCTCCGGTCAAAGGCTCCAATCATCACTTGGAATGGATGAAGGAGGTGAAGAACTCTCAAGCGTCTTCTCACGCATTTTTTTTGGATCATAGGGATCCGCACTGGGCGAACCTCAGGCGAAAACCTTAGATTCAACCTTGGACAAAAAACCCTGGATAACTTAATTATGGCTCATCGACTTCTATTATTGAGCTTGGATTGTCGACAACGATAATGGACTGCTCTGGTCTGACATTTCGGCCGGTTAGTCCTTTCTGACAACCCTGGGCTCGGGGGCCAGAATTGGCGTGGGGAGGAATGTGCAGCATCAGCTCATGATTTTCTTAGTAGATTGCGTTGATGCGATCTCATTCCACCAGACCTTGCGTTTGCCCATTATTCTGTGGTATCGTGTAGCTGCAATCGTGATCGCATTCACTTAATACCGCCAAATTTTACACGATGACCGCAATCGCTTGACGATCGCAACTCCTATTCGATAAACGCATACAACTGATTACCATAATATCCATGCGTTTATCGGACAACATTCACACCTTTGCGATTGGAGAGTTTCTCCGCATGCGATTGTGCATTGCAATTGGTTCGGTTCCGCGTTTCCGTCTATTCTTGTATTAGCTACAAAAATAGAACATTGAAGATGAATAAGCATAATACGGTTACCGAGGTTCATCCATTACTCAATCGACTGAAAACCATTTTTCATGAATCCTAGCACAATTGTCGCATATTCTAACTTAACAACCTTCATAATCTAAAGAAATGGCCTAAGCCTGACATGGCATTTCCTGTATGTCACAGTAGCCACGCAACCTCCATGCGGTGGAGCACATCGATAATAGCCGCAAAATCCATGTGATGACGTACGCAGATCACCCTTTTGCTGAGGTCTGGGATTCCACGCGCATGCAATCGATTTCTGCATAGCTACAAAAATAGATGTTTGGCGCAGAATAACGCCATAATAATTGGTATAGCCGAGATTTTCATTGTTGATCGATGCAAGCCTCACTTTTCACCATGAATTCGTGTAGTATTAATCACTCGGATATTCTAACTTGTTAGCCCTGATATTCTAAATAAAAGCGCAACAATAACTTGCCATTTCTACCAATTATCCAATTAAGTAAACATTGACCTTATCTGAATAGTGTGAACTCACTGCACTGAAGTATTGTCTTTTATTTGTGGTGAGAGTGGCAGATCCCAACAACAAGCCTACCATTTGGGGGATTCGTCTGATTGGGGAGTTGGGAACTCAGTTACACAAGATGGAATTCACTCCTTCCCTGAAACAGGGGTAAGTAGATAAATTGCTCCCTTAAGGGCTGATTCCGGGTCTTGAACAATGTGGCGCCATACCCTCTCCTTGCCCGAGAGGGGTTTAGTCATAGCGGGACTATGATCTGTTGTTCATTAGAGGGATCAGTGGTACTTAAGTAGTTAGAGGTAACTACAAGGGCAAAATTGTAATTTGGCCTAGTTGTACATACGAACAGCTTATGAAGGGTCATCGTATTGTTGATTGGTTATATCCAATGGACACAGAAATATATTTATAGTGCAAAGATTGAAGTTGACGGTCTTTAGTGGAGTGCTCGATAGTTAACGGATGGTGGATAATGTAATTAAAGAGTTTAATTAATTATTCACATACTGTTGGAGCTTCAAACTACAAATCCATAAGGTCCCCTTGATAGCTCAAAAGGATTTAGTTGAGAATCGGTTTTTGGGCTAATTTGAATTGTTCAAATTAATAAGAGGAAATTTAATTATATATAATATAATTAAATTGATTCGATTATATATGATATAATTGAAACAATGTATTTGATACATTATAATTTAATTGACGGAATAAATATTTGAATGAGATTCAAATAGTTGTTAAATTTAATATAAATATGGTTTATATTAAATGCCATAAAATAGAGAAAAAGAACTATAGTTTATATTATATATGATGCAATATTAAAACTATAGGTTATCATATTTATTTATATTATTAATTATTTAGATAATTAATCTTGTTTTCTCTTTAACCACCTTTGGATGGTTAATTGGTTTTTATGGAAAGATGGAATAAATAAAATATGATTTTATTTTTCCAATATAAAGTTACACGACAAAAAGCAGGGACTACACAAATAAACTCTCTTCAATATACGATTGACAAGATTCACTATACGATAGTGCTTTCTCTTCAATCGTCTTTCTCCTCCAAACTCACAAACTCCCTCCTAACCAAAATAGTCAGAGCCCGCCACTCCTGGGTTCTCACCTTGAGAATACTAAGGATGCCAAGTGGTTGTGTCCTTCCCTTTTTGGTTCGAGATTTGTTGTTGTTTGGAGAGTTTGTGATTGTTCGAGGAGTTCCTGATAACTCAAGGGATTTACGTGAAGAAGTGTTCTTCAAAGGTATAATAACTTGAACTCTTGTTTCTTGTTTAAAAAGCATGTAAATGTTTGTTTTCAATCAAAATGGAGTTTAGAAAAACCGCTTCCGCTCATGGATCTTCTAATCGAGTTCCTTCACGAGGTTCGTGACCATTCGAAGGATTTACAAGAAGAAAAGTTCTTCAAAGGTAGTATCTCTTGAACCCTATTTCTTTATAAAGAGCATGCTGTAATTTGTTAATGAATGCATATATTGTATGTTTACTGTAAATTTAGTTTTTCAAACAAAATGGAATTTGGATGATCCACTTCCGCTCAAGGATCTCTTTAAAAACAAGTTCCTTCAGAAGCTCCAATGGTAATTGAATAATTAATTAAACTCTTTAATTAAATTATTCAACATCCATTAACTGTCTAGCACTCCACTAAAGATCGACAGCTGCACTCTTTGCACTACATATATATTTTCGTGTTCATTGCATATAATCAGTCAACAGTGCGATAACCCTACACAAATTGCTCGTAAGTACAGTTAGGCCAAAATTACCATTTTGCCTCTATAGTTACATCTAACTCTTTAAGTACTACTGATCTCTCTAATGAACAATAAATCATAGTCCAACTATGGCTAAACCCCTATCGGGCAAGAAAAGGGTGTGGCGCCACATTGTTCAAGACTTAGAATTAGTCCTTAAGGGAGCAATTTATCTACTTACCCCGACATTGGGGAAGGAGTGAATTCTTTCTTGTGTAGTTGTGTTCCCAGCTCCTCAACCAGACGAATCCCTATAATGGTAGGCTTATTAAGTCGATGATCTAGCCATTCTCACCCATACAAATCAAAGGATTGTCTGCATAGGCAGGAGTTCACAATTCATTTAGGATTCAGGTCATGTCACCTATGGTCATCCTGGTAAAATGTAAGTCTATATTATGAACGGCGTTATATAATGAGACTAGTCATTTCGTGGTCCAGTCTTATACAAGCTCCTTTGTATATAGTACTCCCACTCACATGTCTCCACATGAATGATCAATATCAGATCATTTGTAGCAATTTACAACAATTGTAACATCTACAAAGCAGGTTGTACGTGTAGTGTTACAAGGATAAGGTATCCAGCCTTATCCATCTACTACAGACCATTTAGATTATCACTTAAATATGATCCATCTGTATGTCTCTACATACATGTTGAAGTTGTTGGGGTTGATGCCCTAAAGTCTCGTGTCCTGTAGTTTGTAAACAGATTGTACAAACACTTGTGTTGTATAATATATGATATTTTACTTCACATCTTGTTTTTTGCTCAGTTGCATGTTTTATTTGCTTTACCACAAACCAATAAACTTAAAATCCCTGGTTATCTGTATGTAACTCAAGCATATATGTGGTGACATACAAGTGGATCATGTTTTAAGTGATAACCAAAATGGTCTGTAGTATATGGATATAGGAGGGATACCTTATCCTGGTAACGCTACGGATGCGGCCTACTTTGTGAAATGCTTACAAGTGTTGTGATTTGTCACAGATGGTCTGATCCTGATCATTCGTGTTGGGGACATGCGAGCGGGGGCGTTCTATACAAAGAGTTTGTATAAGAGCTGACCACGAAGTGTTAACGTCTCGTTATACAACACCGTTCATGACAGAGATTTCACTTCACTAGGATGACCATAAGTAACATGACCTCAATCCTGAGTGAGTTGGGAAATCCTGCCATTGAGGGCGGTCCTTTGATTTGTATGGGTGTGAGTGGTCAGGTCGTCGATTCAAACCTACCCATTTTGGGGATTCGTCTGATTTGGGAGCTGGGACTCAGCTACACAAGATGGAATTCACTCCTTCCCCGAGGCAAGGGTAAGTAGATAGATAGCTCCCTTAAGGGCTGATTCCAAGGCTTAAACGATGTGGCACCACACACCTTCTATTGGCCCGAGAGGTGTTCACACATAGTTGGACTATGTTGTATTGTTCATTAGAGGAATCAGTGGTACTTAAGGAGTGAGATGTAACTACAAGGGCAAAACGATAATTTGGCCTACCTGTACTTACAAGCATCTGTGAAGGATCATCGTACTCATGATTGGTTATATCCGATAGACACAGAAATATGTCTGTGGTAAGAAGAGTTTAGCTGTTGGTCTTTAGTGGAATGTCTGACAGTTAACGGATGGTAGATCTCGTGGCTAAAGAGTTTAGTCAGCTATTCACGAACCGTTGGAGCTTCGAGCCACAGGTCCATTAGGTCCCCTAGATAGCTTGGATAAAGTCGAGAATCAGTGTTTAGGTTAATTTTAAATGTTCAAATTGACAAGAGGAAGTTCAATTATATATAATATAATTGGACTGGTTAATTATTTATGATATAATTGGGTAAATGTGTGAGATACATTATTTTGCAGGAAATTAAATATAAATATGATTTATATCAAGAAGAGGAGAAATTACTATAGTAGTTATGTGATATCAAACTATAGGGTAAAAATATAATCTTATTATATTTATTATTAATTTAATTGGTTAATTATGATAATTAACCTAAAATCTCTCTCGGACGTGCGTTAGTGGGAAAACAGCGTTGGTTATTGTAACTGAAGAATAAAAATGAAATTTGGTTTCATTTGAAGAGTTCGGAAAAAGATCGGAAGGTTTTGTGTTGGTGTGTAAACGTAAACGATCGCTTAAAGTCGAGAGCCTATACGATAGTCGCTCAACGCCTAAACGATTGCCTACCTAGCACTTTAACGATCACACACTAGTTTCTAAACGATCGATTAGCTTTCATAAACGATCATATAATGTGCCATATTTGCTAAACGATCGCCTACCTTTTCTTAAACGATCGTTCAGTAAAACCTACACGATCGTGTAGTTTCTTTTAAGCAATAAGCATCTAGCTATGTGATAGCTTCTCATTCTCTCCCACTTACTTATCGTCTACACGATCAGTTTTTCCTCATACGTCTACCAAACTCACCAAAGACCACGTTTTGGGTTCTCACTCCGAGAATACCTAAGGCTTCTTTATGGTGGTGTCGTACCCACTGTGTTCATTTGTTTGCGGTTGTTCATGCTACTATAGTCGACGCATCTGCTGGGCATTGGTTGATCGGGTAGAGGTCTTCCGCTTCATTGAGTTCCATAGCTTGAAGAGTTTCTTCAACTGGTATGAGAACTCTCTCCCTCGTTATTTCTTGTTCAAAGCACATCGTTAATTACTGTTTGTTTGCATAACTGTGCGTTTGAATGTATATGGTGTATTTCGGTCACTGTGAAATTGGAGTGATCCGAATGCACTCATGGAACTCTTCGTTAAGAGATCTTTCAGAAGCCACATATGATAACCTCTTATGTTACTTTATCGGTCTGTGGGTTTAATGCTACTAAATGTCAAATAAAATATCTCATATTTTATTAAATAAATAAAATGTTTGTACAATACAGTTAAAAACTACAGAACCTTATAAGATTTAGGCCATCAACCCCACCATCGATGACCTTTCACAAATTGCTCGTAAGTATAGTTGGGTAAAATTACTATTTTGCCCTTATAGTTACATCTAACTCCTTAAGTACTATTGGTCCCTCTAATGAACAATAAGTCATATTCCAACTATAACCAAACTCCTCTCGAGTTAGGAAAAGGTGTGGTGTCATATTATTCAAGCCCCAGAATCAGTTCTTAGGGGAGTAATTTATCTACAAACTCTAACAATAGAGAAGGAATGAATTTCTTCTTGTATAGTTGTGTTCCCAACTCCCTAATCAGAAAAATCCTCAAAATGATAGGTATATTGAGTCAACGAAACTAGCCACCCTCACTCATACAAATCAAAGGACTACCTTTATAGTCAAGAGTTCACAACTCACTCAAGATTCAGGTCATGTCACCTATGGTCATCTCGATGAAATGCAAGTCTCATTTATCAACGGTGTTATATAGAGAGACTATACATTTCATGGTCTAGTCTTATACAAACTCTTTGCATAGAACACCTCTACTTACATCACTTGAATGATTAGGATCAAATTATTTGTAGCACTTTACAAAAATTGTAACAACTACAAAGCAGACTGTATTTGTAATGTCATCGGGATAAACTACCCAGCCTTATCCATCTACTATAGACTGTTTAGGTTATCATTTAAACATAATCCGCCTGTATACCACTACATACATGTTTAAGTTTCAAAAAATAACCCTAGATCTTAGTTTATTGGTTTTCATGGATAAATGAAATTAAATGATAAATTAAATACGTCTTTATTTTATTAGATAACTAAATTGTTTGTACAATACAATTATAACTACAAGACCCACAAGATTTAGGGCATCAACCCCAACACCAGCAATCATCTCTTAACTTCGGTGACCCAACTCTGACGACCACCTTCATATGACTAACTCCGACGATCAATTTTGGGCCCCGACAACCACCTTCAAGCTCCGATAACCACCTCCGGCTACAAAACTCTGATGAAAATCATCTTCAATGACCACCTTCGCGCGACCAACTCCGATGACCAACTCCAGGCTCCGAAAACCACTTCCGATGACAAATTCCGACTACCAACTTCCAACAACCACTTCATGCTGTTACGAGTATGATCGCCTAAACTCTTGTATCCTTAGTTATGTACCACGTTTTGTACGAACCTTGTGTATGTAAGTAATATTTGATTCATTCTTCACTATCTCATCTGAACATTGGATTTTATTTTCTTATACCACAAACCATAAAGCTAAGAATCCCTGTTTTCATTATGTATTTAAGCATGTATTGGATTATTTATTCATACAATGGACACTGTGCCCTTAAGTGATAACCAAAATGGTCTTATCAGTACTATGATATAGGCTAGGGCAAACCTTATGTCGTAATTGCTATGCGATGGTACACGTTTTGTGGAGATATTACAAGTGTTGTGATGTACAGATGGTCTGATCCGATCATTCAAGTGGGACGGTGCGACTGGAGCGCCTCTAACAAAGCAGTTTGATAACTGTACCAAGCAAGCTGTAACGTCTCATTCTATATGTCCGATCATAACACGAGACTTCACTTCCACTATCGGTAATGAACCATAGGTCAACATGACCGTCAATCCTCGAGTCGAGTTGGGAATCCTTGCCTTTGATGCGGTCCTTTCTTTGCAATGGGTGCTGATGCTGGGTCAGGTTGCTCTGACTCAAAACCTAACTCACTATTGAGAATTCGTCTAATTTGGGAGCTATAACTCAGCTTACAGCGTGAGATGCGAATTGCACCTCTTACCCATAATTAGAGGTTAATTGTATATCAGAATTGCTCCTTAAGGGTTAGACTCCAGGATTTGAACGATTAGTGGCCACACACATCTTCTGCATGGCCCGAGAGGTGGTCCACTACATGTAAGGACTTTGTTTTTTATTCATTAGAGGGATGCAGTGGTACTTATAGGATTAGATTTAACTACAGAAGAAAATCGATAATGGCCAGCTGGTTACTTACAAGCATCTTGGTAATGGTTATCGAGTTTGATTGGTTATATATGATGGACACAGAGTGGTAAGGAAAGTTCAACTGTCGGTCTTTAGATTCTCACATCGAGAATACTGACAGTTCCAAGTGGTGGTGTCATCCCCATTTTCCTTCTATTCGTGTGGAGGTCATTCGCGGTAGACGGCCAATGGTGTTGTTGAACGATAGTTTGATGTTCCAGCAAGAGCGAGAGCAACCATTCCCTTGGAGAGAGCGAGATTTGCTGTGAAAAAAGGTTCTTCGACTGGTAAGTTTTCTTGTTCTCTTGTTATTTAATCTTAAAGCATGTTGGTAATTTACGGTATGATGCATATCTGTTTGTTTGAATGTAAATGTGGTAATTCTGTCACAATGTCTTTAGAAATATCCATTTCGCTCAGAGGTATTCTTGTATAAGAGCTCCTTCAATTGGTATCAGAGCCAGGTTTCTGATATTCCAAATTCATTGATGCAAATAATTGCATTTACATTCTCGGTGGGTGAAGCATGTCTACTCTCTGTTTAATCGTTAAATCGATTGTGGATATGTGGATTAACGGAGTTTCTGGGATGAAGCCTTTGGTTTGTTTAATTCTTTTACATTTCAAGTTAATTGTAAGAGTCCCTACGTTTTTGGGCATATTAATTACTATCGGGTCTGTAATTCCAAAGCTGTTTGAGTCTATGAGTCGTTCGTGAAGAAGCTTCGTACCAAGGGTTGCTGTTCTTCAAGAATGAAGACGACCAAGCGTTGGTCGGGTCGTGTAGACGATCGTTGAGTATCGAATACTCGGGAGTTGTTTCATGCGTGCGCACTAGATAATCGTATAGCTCAACAAGCTTCATCGCTTAGTTACTAACTATACGATCGTGGAGTAAATCGTTTACCTTTCACGTGTTAAGTGATCGTCTAGACGATCAGGCTTCGTAGCTTCGTTGTCGTCTAAACGATCGTTTAACATCCGCGTGTTTTCATCTAGTGCACTACATGATCGTTTACCTTGCGAGCGTTTACTAAACGATGGGAGCTTCCTCCAAAGGTTCAAAACCCGGTTCGCCTGTGAACCGGTTTGCTCGGTGGAAAAATGTAATAGATAGATTTTTTTCATTATGGTTTTTGAGGTGGTTCACCCAAGTCAATTAGTCTATGTTAATATACATAGGTTGTATATTTTATTTATATGTCATATTGTATGCCATATAGCAAAATCACACCTTAGGTTATGCATTGGTCATGCATCATCTCTTTATTATAAGTGTTATGATTTAGAGAAGCATGATTTAAATTACATAAGAGCATGCTCATACATCATATAATATAAGAGTTATATTTATGCATGCATAAAGCATAAACATGCTTCATCTTTATATTATAAGTGTTATAGTATAAGGGTGTATGGAAAGCATGTGTGCTTGGTTGTTACTTGTATATAAAAGTTATGTATAGTAATGACCGAACATTGCATGAAGCATAACACATAGGTTAAATTTATAAGTGTTATAAATACCTCGTTGTGTGGTAATGTATGTTTTAGTTGTTTCTTTTATAAAGGTTATAAAAAGAAATTAGAACTAAAATCAATAAGAAAGACATGTACGCCAACTTAGGTTTAAATCGTGGTTTTAAAAATGTTTAAAACTTGGATGAGATAGACCTAAGATCATGGTTCTAATATGATTAACAACCTTAGGCTTTAATCTTTTAATCAGTTTAATAGGATTAAATTGACTAATAAAAGGTTAAAGTGTAGCAAATCTATCTATAAGGGATCTTTTGTCTAAGGCGGGTTCTGTCTAGGTTGGGGTTTTTAAGGTGACGGAAACGGAATACCCCTACCTGGGAACCTACCTGGAAAGGTGAATTAGATAGATTTGATGCATGCATGCAAGGTTAAGGACAATCCATTAAAGAGTTTAATGTGACTACTTGAACTTATTTTATTTCAAAGACAAAAGTTGTTTTTTAGCAGATTAAAAAATGACAAACTAAAATCAGTAGCCGGATTGTCTAGGTTAATGAATCCCTAGGTAGAACATTCAATGGGAGGTATTTGGGGCATTTGATGCTTCATTTAAACCTCTCGCATTTCTCCCTTTATTGTCCACACCATGAAACCTATCCTCGGCCTTGTGGCACCCTGTGAGTGTCCCTTTAAAAGATGGTGTTTGGGTAGGTCAATATCAAGGTGGATGGAGTAAGTGGAAGCAGAAAGTGTGACACATATCCCACGGTCTCTCTCGTTAGGTTGAATAAAGTTTCAGCGTATCGCCTCGAGGCACCCCGGTAGTGTCCCCCTATAGGATGGCAGTTTTACACGTTTCTTTATTTGATCTCCTGTATAGGATAAGGTTACTTAGTCTCTTGTTCTAATATTCTTCTTCCCTACGGTGGGCACATTAGGGCAGGACTCTGGGGCCAAAAACGAGGGGTCACACTTAAGCAGAATTGTTAAGGGTTAACAGTTCTGGACCGAACAAATGGTGACTGTTAGGTTTAGTTCCAAGAGTTGGTTCTGCCTAATAGTTGAGAATGTCTCATCCCAGTGAAGGGGCATCTGATCACCCCACTAGTGACGTTTGTCCTGCCTTCCTAGGGCATCATTGCAAAATAGAAGTCTTAATCACTTAGGGTACTTGGCAACTGTTTTGCTAAAACTAATTGGTGTTAAAATGTGGTTTAGAAAAAAACTTATAAAAGTTTGTTCGTTTTTCAGCAACGGTTTTAAAAATGGCTACAGCCACAATTGCATTGCTTAGCATCGAAAAACTAACTGGCGACAACTATTCGAGTTGGAAACATATGATCACGACGATACTCATCATCGAGGATCTCATGTTTGCCCTTACAGAGGTATGTCCTTCTATTCCAGCTCCAAATGCTGCTCGAAATGTTCGAAAGGCGTATGAGCGATAGACATGGGCAAACGAGAAGGCCCGAGCCTATATCTTGGTCAGTCTTAACAATGTATGGGCCAATAAGCATGAGCCCATGGTCTCAGCACGTGAGATCATGGAGTCCCTGCGGGGGATGTTTGAAGAACTATTTGGACAGCTCAAGCATGAGGCTCTAAAATAAATCTTCAACTCCAAAATGGAGAAAGGCACTTCTGTTCTTGAAAACATGCTTAATATGATGGTCCACTTCAATGTGGTGGAGATGAATGGGTCTAGAATCGATGAAGGCAGTCGGGTTAGTATAATCATACATTCATTGCCGAAGAGCTTCCTCCACTTTGTTAGCAATGTGATTCTTAACAAAGTGGAATATACCCTTACAACTCTCCTCAACGAGTTGTAGACATACCAATCTTTACTGAAAAGTAAGAAGAGGAAAAGAGGTGAGGCAAATGTTACCTTATTTTCTAAGACGTTCCGTCGAGGTTTGACCACAGGGACGAAGTCTGCACCTTCTACTTCTAACTTTGGAAAGGGGAAGAAGAAGAAGGGTGGTAAAGGGAAAACGAAGGTGTCTGCTAACCCGCCACCTGTCGTCCAGAAGAATAGGTGTCTGACGTCGATTGAACAAGAAAAATATTTCCACTGCAACTAGAACGAACACTGGAAGAGGAATTGTCCTCGCTGGCTGAAGGAAAGGAAGGCAGCCAAGGCTAAGGCCAAGGTGAACAAAGGTAAATGTGATTTACTTGTGTTAGAAACTTACTTGGTGAAGAATGATGATTCTGCCTGGATAATTGATTGGACGCCACTAATCATGTTTGTTCTTCTTTTCAGGGGATTAGATCATGGCGAAAGCTGGAGGTTGGTGAGATGACAATACGAGTAGGCACCGAGCACGTCGTCTTAGCTGTGGCAGTGGGAGGAATCTAGTTAACTTTACATAATAGATTTCTTGTTTTAAAAGATGTTTTGTAGTTCCTGAGTTGAAAAGGAACTTAATTTCTGTAAAGTTTATGTTACAATGTAAATATACTCTTTCGTTTAATGTGGATAAAGTGTTTATTCATAAGGATGGAGTTGAGATTTGTACATCTAAACTGGAAAACAACTTGTATGTGCTAAGACCGTTAGCCTTAAGTTCCCTCCATAACATAGAGATGTTTAAAACTATCGTAACTCAATCTAAACGTCAACGAGTTTCTCCAAAAGAAAATGTCCAACTTTGGCACCTTCGATTAGGGCACATCAATCTCAATAGGATTGAGATTGGTAAAGAATGGCTTTCTAAGTAAGTTAGAAGAAAATTCTTTACCGGTGGGCGAATCTTGCCTTGAGGGTCAGATGACTAAAAGACCTTTTACTGGAAAAGGTTATCGAGCCAAAGAGCCTCTAGAGTTAGTACATTCTGACCTTTGTGGTCCTATGAATGTGCAAGCCCAAGGTGGCTATGAGTATTTTATCATTTTTACTGATGATTAATCTAGGTACGGGTATTTTTATCTGATGCAACGAAAGTCTGAATCCTTTGAAAAGTTCAAAGAGTTCAAGGCTGAAGTTGAAAATGCATTGAATAAACGGATTAAAACACTTCGATCAAATCGAGGTAGAGAGTTTTTGGATTCGGGGTTCCAGGACTATTTAATAGAACATGGAATCATTTCCCAATTCTTAGCGCCGAGTACACCTTATTAGAATGGTAGGAGAAACAGAACCTTGTTGAACATGGTTCGTTCGATGATGAGTTATGCTTCCTTATCAGACTCGTTTTGGGATTTCGCAGTGGAGACTGCGATATACATACTCAACTATGTTCCTTCCAAGAATGTTGCAAGAACACCTCTAGAGTTGTGGAACAGGCGTAAAGCTGGTTTATGTCACTTCCGCATATGGGGTTGCCCAGCGCATGTGCTTGAGACTAATCCCAAGAAGTTGGAACCACGGTCGAGGTTGTGCCTCTTTGTAGGCTACCACAAAGGTACATGAAGGAGTTATTTTTATGATCTGTTGGAAAATAGGGTGTTTGTTTCCACAAATGCTACTTTCCTGGAGGAGGATCATATTAGGGAGCACAATCCACATAGTAAAGTCGTGTTATGTGAGCTTTCCAACGAAACTACTGAAACTTCAACAAGAGTTGTTGAAGAGCCTGCTTCATTAATAAGAGTTGTTGATGATAGTTCATCTGGTATGTCGGTTCCACCTCAAGAGATGAAGGAACCCTAACGCAGTGGGAGGGTTGCGAACCTGCTCGTTCGCTTTCTGGGTTTCACGAAAATCCTGGCTACGGTAGCCGATGGCGACATTGAGGATTCATTGTCTTATCAGAAGGCAATGGAGGATGTTGACCAGGATGAATGGGTCACAGCCATGGATCTCAAGATGGAGTCGATGTACTTCAACTCAGTATGGGATCTTGTAGATCAGCCTGATGGAGTAAGACCTATAGGTTGTAAATGGATCTAAAAGCGGAAAAGGGGTGCCGATGGAAAAGTGCAAACGTTCAAGGCTCGACTTGTGGCAAAGGGTTATACCTAGATAGAGAGAGTCGACTATGAGAAGACTTTCTCGCCTATTGCCATATTAAAGTCAACACACATCCTCCTGTCCATTGTCGCTTATTATGATTATAAGATTTTTCAAATGGACGTCAAGACCGCCTTTTTGAATGACAATCTTGAAAAGACCATTTATATGGTGCAGCCCGAGTGATTCATTGCCCAAGGTCAAGAGCAAAAAGTTTGCAAATTGAATCGGTCCATTTATGGGCTGAAATAAGCGTCTCGATCTTGGAATATTCAGTTTGATACTTTGATCAAATCGTATGACTTTGACCAAAACGTTGATAAACCTTGTGTTTACAAAAAAAAATCACCAACAGTTCAGTAGTTTTCTTAGTGTTGTATGTAGACGATATCCTACTCATTGAGAATGATGTAGGTCTACTGACTGCAGTTAAGAACTGGCTAATGACCCAATTCCAAATGAAAGATTTGGGAGAGGCTCAGTTTGTTCTGGGTATACAAATATTTCGCAATCGTAAGAACAAAGTAGCGTGTTGTCTCAGGCATCGTACATTGACAAGATGTTGCTCAAGTACTCGATGCAAGACTCCAAAAGGGGCCTACTGCCGTTCAGGCATGGAGTCACTTTGTCTAAGGACATGTGTCCTAAGACGCCTCAAGAGGTTGAGAAGATGAAACAGATCCCATATGTATCTGCCGCTGATAGTTTGATGTATGTGATGCTCTGTACTAAGCCAGAGATCTGCTATGCTCTAGGAATAGTCAGTAGGTATCAGTCAAACCCAAGCCAGGGTCACTGGACTGTAATTAAGAACATCCTCAAGTATCTTCGAAGAACGAGGGACTACATGCTCGTGTATGGATCTAGAGATTTGATCTTTACTAGATACATGGATTTTGAATTTCAGGCTGATAAGGACTCTCGCAAGTCCACTTTAGGGTCAGTTTTTACTCTTAACTAAAGAGTTGTAGTGTGGCGAAGCACTAAGCAGGGGTGCATCACCGGCTCCACTATGGAGGCCGAGTACGTAGCATCTTGTGAAGCTACTAAGGAGATCGTTTGGCTCAGAAAGTTCCTGATAGAGCTGGAAGTTGTTCTAGACATTTCTAGGCCCACCACCTTCTATTGTGACAATAGTGGTGCTGTGGCAAACTCCAAGGAGCCCAGGAGTCACAGGCATGGCAAACACGTAGAGCGGAAGCATCATCTGATCCACGAGATAGTGCATCGTGGGGATGTGAAACTTTATCCTGGTAATGCTACGAATGCGGCTCGCTTTGTAGAATAGTTACAAGTGTTGTGACTTGTTACAGATGGTCTAATTCTGATCATTCATGTGAGGATGTGTGAGCGGGGGCGTCCTATACAAAGAGTTTGTATAAGACCTGACCACGAAGTATTAACGTCTCGTTATATAACACCATTTATGACAGAGACTTCACTTTACTATGATGACCATAGATAACATGACCTCAATCCTAAGTGAGTTGGGAACTCATGCCTTTGAAGGCGGTCCTTTGATTTGCATGGGTGCGAGTGGCCAGGTCGCCGACTCAAACCTACCATTTTGGGGATTCGTCTGATTTGGGAGCTGGGAACTCAGCTACACAAGATGGAATTCACTCCTTCCTCGAAGCAGGGGTAAGTAGATAGATTGCTCCCTTAAAGGCTGATCATGAGGCTTGAACGATGTGACACCACACACCTTCTCATGGCTCGAGAGGTGTCCACACATAGTAGGACTATGTTGTATTGTTCACTAGAGGGATCAATGGTACGTAAGAAGTTAGATGTAACTACAGGGGCAAAACGGTAAATTGACCCAACTGTATTTACGAGCATCTGTGAAGGGTTATCGTACTGTTGATTGGTTATATCCGATGGACACAAAAATATATATGTGGTAAGGAGAGTTCAGTTATCGGTCTTTAGTGAAATGTCTGGCAGTTAACGGATGGTGGATCTCGTGGCTAAAGAGTTTAGTCAGCTATTCACATACCGTTGGAGCTTTGAGCCATAGGTTCATAAGGTCCCCTTGGTAGCGCAATGGATTCAAGTTGAGAATCAGTTTTTGGGTTAGTTTGAAATATTCAAGTTGATAAGAGGGAGTTTGATTATATATGATATGATTGAACTGGTTAATTATATTTGATATGATTGACTTTGTGTATGAGATACATTAATTGGAAGAAAAATAGATATAAATATGATTTATATCTAATGGAGGAGAAAACACTATGGTTTATATATGATATTAAACTATAGGTTAATGAATATAATATGATTATATTTATTATTATTAATTGGACAATTATGGGATAATTGGCCGACGTTTTCTCTGTAACCGTGTGGTAGTGGGAAATACCATCAGTTTTCGTAACTGAAGAATAAAATGAAAATCGTTTTCATTTTGTAAGTAATCACGGAATTCTCTCAATAGTAGTGTGCTGCCTATTGTCATAATCGCTCTTTCGGGAGCTTCTCTTAGCGATTGTGCGGCACTTGTTCCCGCTCACGAATAAGTCAGCCAACTCAAATACGGGCTGTCGGTGGCATACCGAGTGCCTCTCGCAACCTCCACCCCCGTTTTAAGGAAAACGGTTTTAGAAAACGGGTTTGGAGAAAAGGTTTTCGTAAGCAGTTTTTATGAGTGTGAATAAAGAAAGAAAGATTGTAGTAGGCTAGAAGGCAATAAGCAACAACAACAGCTTTATAGAGTACTACTCCGGGTATAGGGAACTGATGATTAGTCTTATCCCCATATAGTGCATTCTGAACAAAAATCCAACTGGCACCCTTGCATATGCAAAAGGGCGAGTGGTCACTTACAATGAAAATGTAAAGAAATCAAGCTAACTAAGCTAATACAATACATGATATGAAAGTATGCTAGAAGGGGGTTGGATCGGGCATGCGGCCATGGGCAACAGGCCCTGGACAAGCATGACCGTGACATTCTCCCCCACTTAATTAGTTGACGTCCACGTCAACCGATCTTGTTCAAAATCTGCGATGGTTGGAGCTACATTCTTCAAATCTTTGGCCCACTCCCAACTGATCTCTTCGTCGGGGAGATCCTTCCATTTCACTAAGAACTCTGTTAGTTCTCGTTTGGGTCTTCCAATACGGCGCGTATGTTTATTCAGGATTTGTGCAACTTCTTTCTCAGCGGAATTCTTCATCGTGACTGGTGGGCGCCTTAGCATATTTCGTTGTTCATCCTCGGGATCAGGATGGTAGGGCTTCAGGATACTCACATGGATGATAGGATGAATCTTCATCCATAAGGGTAACTGAACCTTATATGAGGTTCTCCCGACCTTCTCAATTACCTCCACTGGACCTTCATATTTTCTTATTAGTTCGTTGGTCTCTCTGGCCTCGGAAACGAAACTGTTTTGGTCGTAGCTTGATCAGAACCTTGTCCCCAGCTTGAAACTCGAGGGCCCCTTCGCTTCTTATCAGCCCCTTTTTCTCCTTCTTGACGTTTTTCCAGGTAGGCGCAAGCTATCTCAGAGATTTTGCTCCAATCTTTAGTGAAGTTATGTGCCTGAGGACTTTTTCCTGCATAAGGATGGTCCACCAAGTGTGGCATGAGTGGCTGCCTACCGCACACCACTTCGAAGGGTGTTTTTCCGGTCGCAGAACTCTGCTGGCTATTGAAGCTGAACTGAGCCACATCTAACAACTGGACCCAGTTCTCTTGCTAGCGTCGATAAATGATTAGATAGTCCTCGAGCATAATGTTGAAGCGTTCCGTCTGGCGTCAGTTTGGGGATGATAGCTAGAGGAGATATTCAGTTTGACCTCATATTTTGAACAATTCTGTCCAAAATGTCCCAGTGAATCTTCTGTCTCGATCGCTAACAATGTTCGCGGGGGCGCCCATAATTTCACGATGTGTTTGAAGAACAACTGGCAGTCATCACGGCTGTGCACATCTTCGGCGTTGGGATGAAAGTGGCATATTTTAAGCAACGGTCGATGATAACAAGGATCGATTCGAACTCTCCCACCTTGGGCAAATGGTGGATGAAGTCAAGAGACAAGCTTCCATGGTTTAGAGGGTACAAGTAAGGGTTTCAGCAGACCCGCTAATTTCGCCCTTTCGACCTTGTCTTGTGGCAGACAAGGAAAATCTTGATAAATTGTATGACATCGTCTCGAAGGTTGGTCAGTAGTAGCCTTGTTTCAAAAGGGCATAAGTCCTCTGCCAACCATTATGTCCTGCCCACAATGTGTCGTGACACTCCTTCATCAGCAACCTTTGTAACTCCCTAGATCTGGGGATGTAAAGGCGATTGCCCTTGGTGTTATAGTAGATCGTCTTCCACCCAAAACTGGTGTGTCTTCCCTCTTTGGCCAACTGTATGATGGCCTGTGCCGCTGTGTCGTTTGTCAAAGTGAGTTTTGACAGTTTCTCGTACTGTTGCACTCAACGTACTTGCTTGTAGGCGAGCAAACATGAACAGGGCCACATGTTTGCTCTTTCGGCTAAGAGCATCGGCCGCTTGGTTACTTTTCCCCAGTCTATGTTCGAATTGGAAGTCGAACTCTGCTAGACACATCCTGCCACCGTGCCTGTTTTCGACGAACTTCGTTGGTTGAAGAAGTGGCAAATGGAGTTGTTTGTCGGTCTTGACCACGAACTTGGCCCCCAAGAGATACTGTCTCCAGCCCTCAAGCAGTGAAATTACTGCTAACACTCTTTCTCGAAGCGGCATACCTCCGTTCGGGCATCATTTAGTTTCCTACTCTCATACGCGATAGGGTGTCCGTCTTGGAGGGGGACACCGCCCAACACGAAGTCAGAAGCATTAGTCTCGACTTCAAAATGGCTTGGTCATGTCGGCAATTCTGAGGACCCACCCTCAATCATTACTTTCTTCAAGCCTCAAAGGTGGCTTGACATTCAGGAGTCCAGCTTCATTGGCTATCTTTCTTCAGCTGTCGGTTAATGACCTGTTCTTTTTGAGAATCCTTCTACGAACCACCTATAGTAGTTGGCTAGTCCGAGGAAGGATCGTAGTTCGATCACGGATGGTGGTACCCTCCAGTCTCTTAACTTCACCGAAGTTTTCTTCGCTATCCTCGTAATCGGTAGGGCTGCAGAATTCACAGCTTTCATCTTCCCTGCATCTCTTTCCACCAGTCAAGTTCAGGCGGCGGGCTTCCGTTTCAGCCATGAAGTTATGGGTGGCCCCAGAGTTGACCATAGTGCTCTTGGCCGATCTTTGGTTAACCCAAGCGTTCATATACATAAGTCCTCTCTCTAATGGCTCCGTCGCCTTTCCCATTTTCTTCTGGAGCGCAGATAAGAATTTCAATGCCCCCATCCTGGGATTCTCAATTTCTGCAGGCTGGCTCGATTACTGTCTCCCCCAGTTCAGCCTTGTCTTCTGAGCTAGAGGCTAATGTGGCTTGAAAAAGCATTGAACGCGATCCGATTTGGACATTTGCCCGCCTGTGTGGCCTTCTACATATGAAACAAGACAGGGGTGATTGTAATTGTTATGCTGTTGCGCGGCCCCCGCTAGTTGTTTCTTTGATCTCTGTTGGGATGGTTTACGGTCTCCCCCGTGGTTCTTGTCTCCTCCCCAGGTCTGGGAGGACTGAAACGAATGTTTCTGTTTTCCCCATTTGAGGAAATTGACTGCTTCCTCACCCTTGCGAGTCAGTGCTAAGATCGTATAATCGTTCAGCTACCGCATAGGCAGCGGGGAGATCCTATACTCTCTGTTTAATATAATTTTGATTCTGCCCATGGTTTCAGCCCTTCGACAAAGCAAAAGACCTTGTCTTTCTCGGACATATCTCGTATGTCCAACATGAGTCCTGTAACTGTTTTTCGTGTATCCCTGATGTTTACTTGTTTGTTTCAACTCTCCGGAGTTTTCGTCAAGCCAAGATCTTGACATTTTTAGGGAAGAACTGCGAGCGAAGTTCTTGTTTCAATATATCCCAAGTATCAATTGTGCATCGTCCTTCCTGTATGTCTGTAATCGTGATCTCCAACATAGTTTTGCATCTTTAGCCAGATGCATCGTTGCTAGTGTGACTTTCGACTCTTCAGTCACTGTGTTCGTCGCCTTGAGTATTGCTCAAGGTCGAAGATAAAGTTTTCCAGGGCTTTTGCTTCCTGCACCCATAGAAGGGCTTCGGTTCTGGGATTTTTATTCTGCTTACTGCCATTGATCCCTCAGATGGGGCTTGGTTCCCTACCGCTCGGATGGTGTGAGATTCACCCTTGCGCTCACATCCGCTATCTTGGCTCTGACGACGTCAAGGGCCGATTGAAAGTCTTTAGACAAATCGGTTACCATCTGAAGTATTGCTTTTTAGGAGCGTCCAACTCTTCGACGCGCTTCTCTATTGGGCAACAGAGCCCGATGAGCTATCGCCACGCTCAAAGCTACCGGACCGTCGTTTTTGGTCTCAAGGGTCTCTACCCTCATCCTTAGTTCTCTGACGGGTAATTCGTCTAGGCGGCTCACTACTGCATCAATTCCATCGTCTTTCTCAGCAACTTCTTGTAGCTGAGTCTCTAGGAACAGATACTATACGGGACCTCTCTCAGGTAGAGCATTTTCTCTTCCATCTCTACCAACCTATCCACATGGGACTTGTTCAGGTTCTTTGTCACCGACATGATCACTGATCTTTCCCTCTATGAGCCACCTGCTTTGATACCAACTGTCACAATCGCTTCTTCGGAGCGTTTCTTAGCAATTGTACGGCACTTGTTCGCTCACGAACAAGTCAGCCAACTCGAATACGGACTGCGGTGGCATACCGAGTGCCTCTCGCAACCCTCTACCCCCGTTTTAAGAAAACAGTTTTAGAAAAAAGGGTTTGGAGAAAAGGTTTTCGTAAGCAGTTTTATGAGTGTGAATAAAGAAAGAAAGATTGTAGTAGGCTATAAAGCAATAAGCATAACAACAGCTTTATAGAGTACTACTCCGGTTATGGGAAAGTGATGATTAGTCTTATCCCCATATAGTGCATTCTGAACAAAAAGCCAACTGGCACCCTTGCATATGCAAAAGGGCGAGTGGTCACTTACAATGAAAATGTAAAGAAAGCAAGCTAACTAAGCTAATACAATACATGATATGAAAGTATGCTAGAAGGGGTTGGATCGGGCATGCGCCATAGGCAACAGGCCCTAGACAAGCATGATCGTGACACCTATCATTTAGTAAATTGAAAGACTATACGATAGCTCGAATTTTACTACACGATCGCATATTATGCGCGCACATCTTCTACAACGAATCACTAACGTTTTACCCTAAACGATCGTCTAGCACCCGAGCATTTACTAAACGATCGTCTAGCACCCGAGCATTTACTAAACGATCGTCTAGCACCCGAGCATTTACTAAACGATCGTATAGACGATCGCTGCCTTTTTCCTACACGATCGTGTACTTCTTCTAAATGATCAAGCATTTGTCTATACCACAGACTAAGCATTCTCCCACTTGCTTGATCGTTATACACAATCTTCCTCTCCTCCTGCTCTCTACCAAATCCCAACAGAGCCCACTCTTTGGATTCTCACACTGAGAATACTGAGGGTTCTAAGTGGTGGTGTCGTCCCCATTTTCCTTATGTTCATGTGGAGGCCGTTCGTGGTAGACAGCTGGTGGTGTTGCTGAACGATAGCTTGACGTTCCAGCGAGAGCGAGAGTAGCCGTTTCCTTAGAGAGAGCAAGATTGTTGTGAAGAAAGGTTCTTCGACTGGTAAGTTTTCTTGTTCTCTTGTTATTTAATCTTAAAGCATGCCGGTAATTTACGGTATGATGCATATATGTTTGTTTGAATGTAAATGTTGTAATTCTGTCACAATCTCTTTGGAAATATCCGCTTCCGCTCAGAGGTACTCAGGGGTACTCTTGTATAAGAGTTTTTTCACATGCGACCAACTTCAGGCTCCAACAACACCACCTCCAACTACAAACTTAAAAAAAATCATCTTTGATAATCAACTTCGACAACCACTTTCGACTATCATAAGACCGATAACTATTAAAGTATGTTGTAAGGTTGTTGATTGTATAAATAACAATATTTTATCTATAATAAGTGGAATATTTATACGTAGAAATTTGTAAAATAAATTTTTATTTCATTGTATTCACATATCAAATAAGTGCTAATTATATTTGGAAAAATATGTATGTAGTTGAATAGTATGTAACACGTCACAAAAAAAAATCATAAAATGAAGATTTTTTCCTGGAACATTTTCTGACAATAAATAGTGAAAAATCAAGATTTATTCTCTGATGATCCTCCAAAAGTGGAGGAATTGAAAATGAAATTGTTGAACAAATGTGATGTCAGCATTCCATTGGCTGCTAAGATGATGAGAGAGATTCAATAAAAAAAAATCATGACAAAATAAAAATATAGAGCAACAATAGGAATAAGAAGAAAATGAAGAAATTTAAGGAGAAATAAAAATCAAAAGTTTTAATTTCTCTTTGGTTTTCCATTTTATTTAACCATATTCATGCAAGCAATATAGTGAATTAGTTGTTGTTCATTATCCAAAAAAAAAAAAAAAGAAGAAGAAAGATCGAAAGAAAGAAAGAAAGAAAAACTTTAAAAATTAAAAGAAAAAAAATTGCAATCCATATTTCATTCAATACAAAGATGGGTAGAATTATTGAATAAAAAAGTTTTAAGCATATTATTTAGAGTTGAAGAAATTACACAAGTACCCGAAATATATGAACTCAACTATGCATCTCAAATACAGACATATAAATTCAAACCAAATAACTCTGCACCCGAAACAAATACATATGAACTCCACAGACATGTAAATGACAAATATCATATCTTAATTCAGTGCCCCAAACAGCCATGAGATATTTCTCTCCCCAAATAAAAAAAACATTTAGATATTTGGAAAATATAATTACTAAAGCAAAACAAGATTCGAAATACATGTGTTTCTAAAAAAATAAAGATATAGGGTTTAGGAGTTTTAAAATATATATATAATTGAAAATAAATAAATAAATAAACCTAAAGGCTAAAAGTTCGAATTTTCGGAAAATGGACAAAAATAACATTTTTGGAGTTTTATTTTGTATTTTTGACCTATTTTTTAAAAACAAGTTTTTTTTACCCCTAATGATGAAAATAATGTAAGCATGAGAAATTTTGGTTGTACAATTACTCTTATGCCCCCTATTGAATTCTCACTTTTAATTTCAACAACCAACCTACCAAATTAATTCACCAAAAATTCTCCACCACAAACAGCTATTCACAAAAAAATAATTCATCCAAAATTAATTGACAAAAAATTCTTCATATTCCAATATAAAAAATTGTCCACCAAAATTGATTTTCCATGTTAGAATTCATTTGCTTGTATTTATGCTTGTTTGGTTAATTGTTTCTTTTTTCTTTTAGATAGTTATAAAAAGAAACATTAATATATATATAGGTTTTTTTAAGATACTCGGTCGAGCTTCACCGGACATAAAATAGTTTAAGATACCCAGTCGAACTTCAACGAAGATGAAGCAAATTGATTGAAATCACCCGACTGGGCTTCACTGGGTCTTCGTCAGGTATGAAAGAAATTGATTGAACATATTTTGCATGACCCAGGTCGGGATTGGCACCTACTTGCATGGGTCCAATCAGGAATTAGTGTACTTTGAACATATTTTGCATGTGCTCGGTCGGGAATTGGTGCATACTTGCATGGCCCTGACCGGGAATTAGTGTACTTTGAACATATTTTGCATGAGCCAGCCCGAGAATTGATGCCTACTTGCATAGGCCCAACAAAGAATTAGTGTACTTTGAACAAATTTTGTATGAGCCTGATCGAGAATTGGCGCCTACTGGCATGGGTCCGACCGAGAATTGGTGTACTTTGAACATATTTTGCATCCGCCTGGCCGGGAATTAGTGTACTTTGAATATACTGTTTTTTGGCCCGATCGCATACCCGAACGGGTTGAAGATCGGGCCAAAAAATAGTATATAATTTTCCCAGTTTCCACCCCGATCGGGCCCCATTAACCCCACCCGGTCAGCCTCGTATGAAACCCCACTGAGTAGAGACCAATTTCCAGAAAAAATGGTCTGATTTTTATAGAAAAAATAACTTTTAAGCGCCAAATTGTTCGAAAAACATAAAAAATGATATTTTAAGGAAAAAATTAACATTAAAAATGGGTGGATTTAGGAAGAGGATTCGTGACTTTTGAAATGTTGAAGAGCATTAGTAGTAATTTTATATTATTTGCAAAACTATAGGTTAAAAAACAATATTTTTAAAAGATCTAAATTTCAACAACAAAACTTCAAAGAGGTCATTTTTGTGAATTGCGCCGAATTTTTCTCTACATCCTACTTCGCAAAACCCCCATTCCCAACTCCTTCCACCCTCTTCAGCACCGTCGTGACTCCCCTGCCTTGAGCTCAGTGCCGCACCGCCGCCGCTATCTCCGCTTATTTCTTCGCCCTATAGCTTCCTTTTGACGCCGCACTCCTCCGTATCTTCTTCCACTTTCAGGTACTCTACTCAACCCCTATCTTTGTCTTTCAAACTAAAGTTCAGCTCAGAATCGGTTTTATTTGTTTTTTTCAAATACCCCAAATCGAAAACTGAACTGGGTCTTCACCGTAATGTAAAGAGAAAGAAGGAGGAGATGGGGAAGGAGGATGCGAAGCTCCGATCTCGGACCAAGCACAAGGGGAAAACGAAGTTCGAAGAGTTTCTGGATATGGAGACGGGCATGCGAAACCCTGGGCTATCTGCTGAGGAGGACTTGGAATTGGAACGGAAACTAGCAAAGAAACTGAAGGTCAAGGCTGGGAAGTTAAGGGGAGAAGATGATGGTATCAACGTGTTATTTGAAGGAATCCCTTCGATAGTTGATTTTCCTGGGGAAGAAGAATTGCAATTTTCCGAGGAGTTTGCTGTTGAGGCAACTAAGAATAAGCCATTAGGTAAAAAAGGGAAGAAAAGGAAATCATCAGATCAAACCGTAGATAGGGAGAGTGAGTTAACTGTTGTTGATTTTGAAGCGAGTGAGGCTGTTGTTGAGGAGGAAAAAATTTCAAAGAAAAATAAGAAACGTAAGAAGAAGAAGATGTCTGAAAAACTTCAAGATGTAGTGACAGATGAAACTGCTGGTGATGAATCCATGCCTGTGGAATCACATTGTGCAGAGGCTGCAGTGGATAAAGTTCCTGTCAAGGCCCAAAAATATGTTGCTCCTTACTTGAGATTGCAGAAAAGAAATGAACCTGAAGATCATACTCAACTCCGAAGGCGCGTTCGAGGTGTGGAGGTTGTATGATTATGGGTCTAGTTTTTTTTTCTCTTGATTTGCTTGTTAATTTGAATGTAATTTGCATTGTATTATTTTTTTCTTCAGGTCTTCTAAATAGGCTCTCTGAATCAAATGTGGAATCAGTTACAGGGGAAATGTCTACGGTTTTTCATGTATGACGTTTTCTTCTTGCTATCTTGTTTTCTATGTTTCTTACATGTCTGTTACAGCCTTACTCTGCAATCGCCTGAATTTCAAGACGTTCTTCGATTACCGTTGTTCCTCAGTAGCTCAGTGGTAGAGCGGTTGGCTGCTAGCGGATAAATCTTGATTCGGATTGCTGACTTTTCATTTCTAAATAGAAGTTCCTTTGTAACTTGTGATCAACGGTATCCAATCTCAATTCGGTTTAACCTCATTAGTGAATATATTTTTTGTTGCATCAATTTGCAGTCTATTTCTCGCAGCATTGCTTCTCAAATTATTAGTGATGAGGTTCTGGCATCTTGTTCCCGTGGTCCTCGAGGCAATGAACAGTTAAGTGTTGTTTTATATCTTTATTCGGCACTTCTATCTATTGTTGTTTATATATGTTGAATGCTTTTCTTTTTTATGGTATGTAGTTAGATTTTACTTTGATAAAATTTCCAGTAAGTTTGATATTTGATGTCTCATTCATCACTTCTCTATAACTCTCCCCTATAATGGACGCTAGATGAAAATTTACTATAGTTAAGAACATTAGTTGACACATATTTAGGAGTTTTTTAGCTGAATTGGTCAAATTTGAAACTTAGTATAATGATAGAATGTTGACCCTTTTCATTGTTTGTTACTTGTTCAAGGTATGCTGCTGTCTTTGCCTCTTTTGTTGCAGGCATGGGTTGTTTGATCGGTACTGACTTTAGTGCAAGGCTTCTGGCTTCTCTTGCTAAAACATTTGAGGTGAGCTTGCCTGCTAAATACATCATTTAATTGTTTGGTTTTGCATGACTGTAAAGACCTCTACTAAAACTTGAGAATTATTATCTTTCTAAAAAAAAAAAACACTTGAGAATTATTAAGAAAATGATACATACTTTTTTTTTTCAGGCTGAATACCTCAAAGAAGATAATCTTTCTTTGCGGAACCTTACCCTATTGCTTTCCTATTTATGTGTATTTGGAGTTTGCGCAAGGTAGGTACATATACACACACATATATTATTTCATGAAAGTTGCTTTTCTTTCTGTTTGTTTTTTAGATATAAGATAATTGTAGTACATTTTGTAGAATTACTTCATTATATTTCTATATTAGATACCTGCACATCTTTCTAATAAGCATTGTATCTTTTTATATGTTTCAGTGATCTAATCTATGATTTTCTAATTATACTGAGCAAGCGGTTGACAGAAATTGATGTATCCACCATCCTGACAGTCTTACAATGTAAGCTGATTTCAAGTTTGAAATATTTAGATATAGCGTCATCTCCTTGTTAATCTACCAGAACCACTAGTGTTTCTCTTCAAATTGGGATTTTGTCATACTTGTTAAAATGTCAGGATGCTAAATATATTTTTAATTTATTACCCCTTTTTCTGATCGTTCCTAGAGATTTCCTGAACATTGATAGACTCAGGGGCTGTGCATTGTGTTAAAAGTTGCTCTCAAATTTAACCACTTGTGATGTTTCTTTTTCCAAAAAAAAAAAAAAGGTTTAACCACTTGTGATGAATATTTTGTAGTTCATAAATTTCATCGATGGCAAAGGTTATTGATTTTGGTGGCTGTTCACTTTCAAACCTTAAATTTGATGATATCGATGGATGTTAATTTATGGATTGAATATCCTTAGCTTCTCAAATTCTTTCATTTTCTAACAAAAATGTTGTTCTTAATCTGTTGCTGGAACACTATAAATTGTTGGTCATGGGAAATTGATATATAATTTAAATCATCTCTAATTTGATAGGTTGTGGAATGAAAATAAGGGCTGATGATCCCACTGCAATGAAGAATTTTATCATCAGTGTTCAAAGTAAGGTTAATGAGCTAAAGGCAGCTTCTGGAGATGGTCCACAAAATATCAATGGAAAGAGAGTGAGTCTTTTTGAATAATATTTACTCGAGGTTTTTTTTCTAAAATAATTTTTTATTTTCTAATATTATAATGTGGATGCATGCAGATGGAGTTCATGCTTGAGACCATATGTGACATCAAGAATAACAAGAAAAGATCCAAGGATGATCCGGCCCACCATACACGGATAAAGAAATGGCTACAGAAGGTCTAAGCTTATCCCATTTCATTGGCTTGCATTGCATGTTTGTAGGTTACGGTATTTTGTAGCGCATAGAGCTTAACTTGCTAAATGATTGCTCTTTACAGAGTCAACATTTTACTTCAGAGGCAGACATGACCACATGTAAGGTCAAGTTGGATAGTTTTTTGTTGGTTTAATGCAACGGACAATGAGAAACTCTCAATTTCAGAGTCTTTTTTAACGCATGCAACATTTGTTTGTCAAGAAACTTGTTATATTTTAATATTACTCTCAAGTAGTCGGGATGATTTTTCCTATATCCTCCAAAAAATGTCCCTTATTTTTTTGCATGTTCTAATGCTACTAGGCTAACTCGTTGTGAGTTGTTGACAAGTCCTAAGAAACCTTAAACCTAGCAATTACACGTATTTGCCGTAGGAAGTTAGGTAGTATATGTATATATATTTAAACGAAAAGCGAGATTTGATGCTTGAACTACCTAGCCTTGTTTTGTTGAGTGATGTTATCGTTAAAGAAATAGTGTGATTTGCAATGTGACCTTTCTTTTTCTTATCCTTTTCCTTTAATGATTTCTTTTCAGTTAGGAGTAGACGATATGATAATTAGAGGGATTAAATGGAATAAGCTGCTTGATCCTGACAAGAAGGGGCAGTGGTGGTTATCCGGGGATGTGACAACAACATCAGATAACGTTAAAGAGTTTGCCAACACTATCGATAAAGAGGTACTTGAAGCTCAAAAAATGCTTCAGCTTGCAGCTGCACAAAGAATGAATACAGACGCCAGGAAGGCAATATTCTGTATTATAATGAGTGGAGAGGACTATGTTGATGCATTTGAGAAGCTACTAAGATTGGATTTATCTGGAAAGCAGGTTGGTGAAATTTTGGAACTTTTCCTTATCCCCTCCAAATCATGCTTTTTTATTCTGCTAACACATCATTCCATATTGTCTACAGGACAGGGAAATCATGAGGGTTCTTGTGGACTGCTGTTTACAAGAGAAAGTGTTTAACAAATACTACACTGTTCTAGCTTCCAAATTGTGTGAGCATGAAAAGAACCACAAGTTTACATTACAGGTAAGTTATTTTCTTTAATCTTCTTTCCTTTGGTCTATACTCAGTTTGGTTGATGAAACTTTGCACCTTCTGACTATGTCACACTTCATCATCATAGTATTGCCTGTGGGATCAATTCAAAGAACTGGATACAATGCAGCTTATCAGGTCGATGAATCTTGCCAAGTTCATTGCTGAGATGATCGCCTCTTTTACTCTCTCACTTGCAGTTTTGAAGTCCGTAGATTTGAGTGATGTCAGGTTACTTACTCCAAAGAGGATCATGCATTTCCGTATGTTGTTTGATGCGATTTTTGAACGTTCTGACAAGCTGATATGGAACGTGTTTACTCGAGTTGCTGTCAACCCTGAGCTCGAACCTCTTCGAAGTGGTATGTTGTTCTTCATTAAAGAGTACATGATCAAAACTAGTAAAGTTAATGCGGAGAAGTTTAAGCTTGTCAAGAAAGCACTTAACAATGTTGAGGGAATCCTTATGTGAATTGTGGACTGAGAGTTTTCGAAGTTCTCTTTTTGATCTTATAGAGAAGAGGAACGTTTGTACACACATCATCATGTTTTGGCTATTTTATAATCCAAATGATTTGTGGAAGGTTTTGAATCTTAAATTTGCATCTTCTTGACCTTTCATTCTCTTTCTTATTATGTAGTATTTTAAAAAATAATAAAAATGAAAGGAAATAACAACAAAGGCGCTTAAAAATCAAACTTTACCATCGACAAGCAAGGTTTAAAATGTCGATGGAAATACCAAGATTTTAATTTTATGAAAACATCGATAAAATATCGATGTTGATGGAAAGTTAAATTAATAAATAAATCTTTTATGAATTTTAAACCAGTTAACATATCTTTTATTTATGCTATATTTACAGCAATAGCAATTTGTTTTATTCTTTATGTTTCATGAATTTTTTACGATATAATATAAATATCGATTCTCACCTTGTGTGGATATCAAATTTATAGAAATGTGAAAATATCGATGGAAATTTAATACTATGATAATAATCAAGGGCATTCAAAGAAGTGAATGATTGAAGCCTTGAAAGAGAATGGAAACCACCAAAGAAATATGAAGTAGAAGGTAGGGAGAAAATAGAGTGAGAATAAATTATTGAGCAAAATGGATTTAATTTTTACCTCTATAAGAGCTTGAGGGCTTAATTTTTACGTTCTTCATAGTTTTGAGAGTTTAATTTGTATACTTGAAAGGTTAGGGGTGCAATTTTTACACTTTTAAAAGCTTAAGGGTTTAATTTTTACAATTGAAAGTTCAAAGATGTAATTACTATCACCGTCATACTTCATCGTGATCTTTTGCAATTTATCAAAGAAAAACAGAGAGAATTGATTTGTTGGATAGTCATTCTTCTTTTATTTTCTATTTTTTGGATTTAATTTTATGTTTTAAACTATATATATATATTTATATCATTTTTTTATATTTGATTTTGAAAAAGAAGTATAGAGAAATGTTACGGAGAACAAATTGAAGAGAGGCATAGAGAAATAAGAGTTACTTCTTTTATAAAGAAAAGTTAGAGAGATAAATTGAAGAGAAGTAAAAAAGAGTTTTGTTTTAAGAATTTGGTTAAAAATCTAATAATTTTTCTAGGACGAAAACTATAATTAAAAAAATGGGAACAAACAAACATCAATTTCAAAACTTAAGAATTAAAAATGCTATTAATATTAGTAGAACATATCCATGAGTTTACATTTTCAAATAAAAATGCATTTTTTTGTTGTGTTTAATAATAGGAATGAGAATTTAAAAAAAAAATATATGAGATCCAATTTATTCTCATTGATAGTGTTTATTAAATTAGAAATGAGAATAAAATGTGAGATCACCTAAAATTTAGGAATCCGATCCTAATTGTTGATTTCGTCTAAAATCCTGATCAATTTCATTCTCATTCTTTATTCCATTGAAGGCACCAATTTAGGTAGATTTTAGGTTGGTGACAAGTTAACATATGGAAATTGTGGACCAACCATGATACATTTTATGGTAGTGCATCAATTAACATAACTGATCACCTTCACCAAGTGTTTCGTCAAAGATATGATCACGGAGAAATACAACAGAGAAAACCAAATCAAATATCTCTTTTGATTTTATGAAATTCCTTTTGCTGTGAGATATGAATGAGACTTTTTGCTCTTGTTCTCATTCCAGATCTAACTCATTCTATCAAATTTTTGTACTCCTCTACTCAAACTCTATGAATAGGTTATTTCAATCAAAATTAGGTCTCGCTCTTGTTCTTGTTCTAGCTCATTCTTTTAGTTTTTTTTTTTTTTTTTTTTTCTAATTATTATTCTTATAGTTTGTCTTGCTCAATCTACCCTAAATATAAATAAATAAATAAAATAAAGTTATGAAATTAAATTTGTAACTTCCGAATCTATGTAATGGAAAAGCTCAATGATTTATTTTTCTTTCAAAAGTATTTATATCGAGATGACATATTTTGAAAAACAAAAGTCTATGACCAAATTGAAATTTAAAATTAGGAAACATAATAATTTCAAGTATGAAAATTTGAATTGAATCGATATGTAAAAATAAAAATTTTAACAAGCTAATCAAATTAAAAAAGGGCCTTTTAATTCGTGTAGCATATTATTTAGTTAATGTATTTTAATTGATTAGAAATATAAGAAGGAATCCTAGTAATTATTTATTTCCATTCTAATTCCGGATGTAAGTAAACAACAATTTAATTTCGATTACAAACACTCCAAGTAAACAACTTCAAAAGGAACCATGGCCTATTCTCATTCCCGATTCCCTCTACTTAGTAAACACGCATGGATAAAGCTTAACACTAACAACAAATTGACCAAGGCACGATTAAACACAAAATTGATGTTTAATGTCATATTAGACACAAAAGTCAATTTTATGTCTAATAGATTTGTTAAGTATTGAACAAGACAACAACTTATCAATACAAGAACTATCAAACACAAGATTGAACGTTCAATAACATGCTTTACATTTTTAAAACTTAAAAGACTTATTAGACTCGAAATTGAAAGTTGTAAGGACCTATTAGGTACTTTTAAAATCTAAGAACCTATTAGATAGGTACAAGTACAAACATAAAAGTTTAACGAGAAGCCAAAACTTAATTTTTAACCATGAGGACTTTGTTAAAATTTGAAGGACTGAAATGTAATTTCAGAACCTTACAAATTAAATTACAAAAGAACATAAAATTTAAAGATCTAAACTATATATTTAGACTAAACTAAATTTGTTAAAAGCAAATTGGCAAAATGATCAATGCTAATCTAGGCCAAATTTATTTTATTCTCTCTCAATTATGATCAACCCAAAAAATGTAAGAAAATTTTCCTTGAAATCATCAATACACATGGGGCCAACAACCCACCTAGAATTCAAAAAGACATACACCTAACTTAATAGGATGTAAAAAACCATTAGAAGATTTGGAACAATGTGACTAGCCATTTTACACCGTTCGTCAAACTTAAATTGTAGTTCAACCGTGTATCGAACGGTCAAAAAAGGACAGCCCACATTGTCTCGATCATTCAATAATTTTTTCATCCTAACCCCCTCAATTTCCTGATAAGCACTAAAAGAAACAGAAGAAACACAAAATAGAGCTATCCAATTTCATGAGGAACAAAAATACTTCAATAACTCAATCCTTCGATAAGCATCGCAAAATACTAACCATCAATGTGGAACTAGCATGAAATGGGTAGACTAGTCATGAAGAAGCAACGAAGTGTAACAACTAAACTTGGAACAACAAACAACAACAAATGACCTAAATACAATACAACAGTGTACAAATATGTGAGTGTATGTGCAATGATTTGGAGGGAGAAAACAGCGAAATGATCTGTAAATCAAGTAAATAATGTGTTTACTGATCAACCAAATGATTTTAATGATTTATAATAAGAATCTGCTTAGATTTGGCTTGCATAATTTAATAGGGCGGGGAAAGAGAGTGACACTATATATATACATACTAAATACTTAAAAATCATATAAATATTCCTTGAATCATGCACACCTTTAATACTTGTTCATCTGATTGCTCCCAGTAAATTCGCCCCATCAAGTCTTGCACCTTCCAACTGCTATAAAATTAAGTAGATACCACATCAAAGTTTGAAATACGGAGAGGATTTTTTTAGTTCAGAGTACTAATGGATGGAATAATAAAGCATGTATAGTTTCTGAAGGAACTAAAAGAGAATGAGCATGAACAAGGTCTATATGATTTTAAAATTCAACCAACTCTACTTACAGTGTTTTTGAGATTCACATATCGCAAATAAGCTCGTTGAAGGTTTGCACTCTTCAAATTGGCATTAGGAAGTTTTGCACCCTACAAATAGTCGAGGTCAGGAAATTTTCTTTTTTCAAAGCCGAAGAAATGAAGTGCTAGAAATAAAATTTACCTTCAAATTAGCTCCTTCGAGATTAGCTCCCTCCAAGTTCGCATTAGTTAGATCAGCGCCCTGAAATTTTGTAATAATGGTACAAGCATTAACCCCTATGACGTGAATCTAGTTTACAATTCAATCTGCTTTAATTACCATATCCAATGAATATTTAATATTTGTCATTCGAATATCCCTAACTCCTGAATGAAGGCAGAAATTGGCTAGCAAGGATTTATAAAGAAAGATCTCTAAGAGCATTTTTTATCCTACAATTATAGACTCACACGATAGGTAAAGAAAGGCCTCATTAGAAAGGTAAAGAAAGCTTTTATTCCTGAGGTAAGGTGCTTTTGACCCTTTTGGTCACCGGGTTCCAAAAGTAAACAAGATTAGGCTATTACCCAAAGGAAGACCTATGTAATTGAAGGGAGGGAGCCAATCCCACAACCCACTAAGAAAGCCCATCTCTCGACTAAAACTCACGCTCAATCCCATGCATGGAACTTTTATCCCTATTAACCTTAAGCCTAGAAATGATCTTCATGGAGTTGAAGAATAAGGGTTTAGAAGATTTATGTAATGCTTTTCTTGAGAAGGCAAGTATGCTCTCTCCTCTCTCCTCTGTTTTCTCCTCCGACCAGTAATTCCAAAGCCCTTTCAGCATTTTCTTCCCTTTTTCCGGCCACTTTCAACATATATCCTCTTCTTGTTTTGGATTAACTCAAGATGGAAGTTAAAAGTTGCAATATTAATGACCACTTTTTTTGCATTTGGCGAGAGGATTTTGGTTTTTTAGTGGAAAACTTCTCAAAAAATCAGAAAGTTCCTTCAGCATGCAAACGATGTTATGGTTAGAAATGGAGCTGCATAAGCTTTCTAATGAAAAACCTCAGGTATTCTTCTCCAAAAAGGCTATGCTGGATCAGGGAGTTGCAAGATTAGCAAAGTTTAGATCCAAGGCTGTTTGGTTTTCAGAAATCGCGTTTTGGCTTTCCTCAGGAGGTAGGTGCAATATTCATATTCCTACAGGTGTGCATAATCAAGGATGGCTTTCTTTTGCTGAAATGATTAGTTCAAGTTTGAAGGTTAGTTGCCATCTTGCCCATCAGAGTCCTGTGCATGAAGTTGATACTCCTAATTCGGTTGATCATTATTTTAGAAGTTCATATGCAAAAGTTGCCATTTCCGGAGAGGAAACACTAGCAAATGGAAGAGTTGAAGATTGCAAGAAAGATCAAATTCCCACCTTTCCAGTTTGGATTAGAAAAGAAAAAGAAATGTTGAATTTAAATCTACCTTAAATCAAGATTAATGGAGTACTACTCATGGCCTGAAGTAAAAACAACTATAGAAGATTTTTTCCAGGGAAACATTTCAATTAATCCCTTCTGTGATGATAAGGCATTAATCAAGATTCATATGGAGATTGATGAGGAGTTCTCGATAGGTAAATGGTACGAATATGGAAGGATGCATCGAAAGCTTGAACATTGGTCAAAAAAAGTTCATTCCATCCCAAAAGCTACTTCATGTTATGGAGGTTGGATTTCAATTAAGAATCTTCCATTACCGTTTTCGAAGAATTCTGTTTTTGAAGCTGTTGGGCATCATTTAGGTGGTTTAGTTGAGATCTCATCAAAAACACTAAAATTTTTAGAGGGTTCTTCGGCCTATATTAAGATCAAGGAGAATATTTGTGGTTTTATTCCAGCTTCTTTGGAAATTGAAGACTTATTGCTTGGAAAAGTGGTTATTACTTTTGAAAGATTAGATCCTTTGATCTCTCAAAATAATCAGCGATTTGCCAAAACTTGTTTTAGGGCAGAAGACTTTTCAAATTCCCTGGACACCTGTCGCATTAAAGAAGCAATGTTGGATGAAGGCTTCTCGGTAGACACTTTGAAGGAGGATATTAATGTATCAGAAGGTATTCCAAAGGCCATTGCACCAGATAACGTGAGGAAGGTTGAAAAATTAAATTTGTCTGTTGATTTACAGCCGGCTATTATCTCGAAGACAGAAAATTCCAGCCCAGACAACGAGGTTAGTAATAATACTTTCATTGAAAATTCATTAGCAGGCCAAGAAGTCCACTCAGCTCCCTGTTGCACTCTTCAAAAAGAAAACTCAAAGGTTGCGTCTGATATAGAAAACGAAGGCCTCGAGATTGCTTCAGGAGCTGAACGGTCATCCTCTAATTTCTGCTCTGTGTTGCCTTCATATCAGAATTTGATTTCTCAAAACAAAGTTGTAGAAGAAATTGAGTTTGAGCAAGAACTTCATATCATTAATGAAGAGGTTCTGAGTACCAGAGATCTGGTATGTTCTCCACCTCAAAATAATTCTCAGAAGTTTACAAATACAGCAGATTCCTTGGTGCATCATTCTCATAATCCAGATGATCTAGAAGAGAAATGTGTTCGAGTACTCATCCCACATGATCCCAAATGTGTTGAATCAACACTAAAACGTCATTCCTCTCCCGTAATAATTCATCATAATTTCAGGGTACCGGGGTCGAAAGTTTCCTCCAAGGCACATTTTCTCAAGAATATAAGAAGCCCACTTCTCAAGAGTCCGACGATGAATCAGATATTAGTATGAGTAGTGAAGAATCCAATCATGAAGAGCCTGAAAAAATTGAAGATTATTTTACTGATCAAGTGGGGGAAGCATATAGAGCACTATTTTTTCAGCAACAACAATCTCTTGTAAGTTCTCCATACCTTTCTCCATCTCAAATCCCTCCCAAATTTTCCTCTTTAGTGGCGGGTCGTGGTTTCCATTTGCAGGAAACAACACCTCCTAAGGAGGTGTCAAAAGCATGAAGATTGTTTCTTTGGAACACGCGGGGTCTTAATGACAAATCTAAACGGACCATGTTGAAGCATTTCTTACAAAACCAGCATCCTGATTTAGTGTTGATTCAAGAAACAAAGCAATCTTTTGTTGATGTTCAATTTATTAAATCCATTTGGAGCTATAATGACATCGGTTGGACATATGTGGAGGCTTTTGGTAAATCTGGAGATATTCTTACCATGTGGGATGAAAGCAAAGTTGTGCCTTCGGAATTCTTAAAGGGGAAAGAAGACATCTTTGGCCAGAATTTGTTTCAATTTCTGATTATTGTGAGGAAGCTTGGTGCATTGGAAGAGACTTCATCATAACAAGATGGAGTCACGAAAGATTTCCTATTGGAAGAGTTACAAGAGGAATGAAAATTTTTAATAAGTTCATTCAAGATGCTAAGTTGTTTGAAGTACCATTATCCAATGGAAATTTCACATGGTCTAGGGATGGTATCCTGAAATCACATTCTCTACTAGATAGATTCCTCATCAATAAAGAATGGGACGATTTATTTGATAACTCAAGAGTTAGTAGAAAAGCAAGGCTTTTTTGGGATCATTTTCCCTTGATCTTAGAGGCCAGAGCAGTTTCTTGGGGTCCTTCCCCTTTTCATTTTTGTGATAGTTGGATGAGGATTATTGAGTGCTCAAAGGTCATCCAAAAAGTCTTGGATCATGATCAATCAGAAGGTTGGGCAGGTTTTACAATAGGCCTTAAGCTGCGCAAGGTAAAAGATAAAGTTAAATCTTGATTTGCGGAATATGAGCTAGAAAGAAAAAGAAAAGAGAAAGGTTTATTATCTGAGTTGACTTTTTTTTATTCAAAAGCCAAGAGAGAAGACCTTTCAATTATTGAAATGGATATTAGATTGGCCATCAAAGGAGATCTTATGAATTTATACCTTCTGGTGGAGAGGAACTTAATTCAAAAAAGCAAATTGAATTGGTTAAAGTTAGGTGATGAAAATACCAACTTTTTCCATAGATTTCTTTCAGCAAAAAAGAGGAAGAATATGATTACAGAATTAGTTTCAAGCAATGGGACAACAATTCAATCCTACTGAGAGATTGAATCAGATAATATGTTATTTTGCATCTTTGTCTTTGAAAATTCCAGCTTCTCAAGCCATTCCTTCTGATATTACTTGGAATCGTGTGTTGGCTGCTCAATCAAAATTCATCTTTAATTGCTCCTTTTCGAAGCGAGGAGATCCTTCTAGCAATTAAATCTCTTGGCAAAAACAAAGCTCCCGGGCCGGATGGTTTTACAGTAGAGATTTTCATTGAATTTTGGCAGAATTTCAGAGCTGTCTTTCAGAAATTGTTTGAGGAACTTCACTCTAATAGAAAGCTGAATGCATCAAGAAAAATTTTATTTGCCTAATTCCTAAGAAGGCTGATTCGTCACAGGTTAAAGACTTTAGACCTATAAGTCTAACTACCTCCACTCACAATCCAAGCATTTTGAAGATTACTCTATCCAGGATATTTGTCTTAATTAGACTACGTTTTTATTCTCTATGTAATCAAGTCAAGTGATTTAGTTTGTTCATATCCTCTGAATTCTTGTATCTCGTATTGGAAATGATGCGGGTGCTTTGGGGGTGACTACATAGTTGTGATGTCCGGGTGCACCTACTGATCCCCAGTTTCCAGTTCTTGTTTGCTTTGGTTTGATATTTTGTCTCTTTGTATTTTGTCACATTGTAATTGAGCTATTGCTCTTTTCATTATATCAATGAAAAGTTTTGTATCCATTTCAAAAAAAATAATGGAGTTGAAGATTAACAAAATATTCCACCCTTCCTAAGCAAAAGAAAATTGTGTCATCCAAAAGTTGGAGGTGGGACCAATGGATCCTTTCCCAACCTACATGAAAGCCCTCAAACAAATCCCTTTCCACAACCACCAACATCAAATCTGCTAAGGATATCCACAACCACAGAGAGAAAGGGGATAAAGGGTTTTTTTTTTTTTTTTTCCAGACTCCTTGTAAAGATTCCTGAGTATGCTTTGGGTGGGGTCACGGACACTTACAGAAATTTTCTTTTCTTTTTCTAATGAAAAATTGAACTTTCATTGAAAATAAATGACAGAATACATTGGTATATTAGAACATACAAAGAAAAAAGAGGGGGGGACTTGGATCATGTTCTTTGGAGTTGTTATTTCGATTGATCTCTTTGAAGTTATTTATTTGAGGTGCTTGCCTTTCAGATTGCCCATATAGGGATTATAGTGAGATGATCGAGAAGTTCCTTTTCCATTCGTTGTTTCATGAGAAAGAGAAAGGGAGATTCTAGCGGAAAGTCGGCGTGTGTGCTTTATTGTGGCCATTTGGGAGGAGAGGAACAATAGGACCTTTAGAGGAGTGGAGAGGAACATTAGTGACAATTGCTCCCTTGTTAGGTTCAATAATTCTTTTTGGGCACCAGTGTCGAATTCTTTATGTAATTATCTTTTAGGTCTTATTTCGATTGATGGGAGTCTCAATCTTTAGTAGGATTCCGTTGTGGGCTTGGCTTTTTTGGCTGCCTCTGTATTTTTTTCATTTTCGTCCTCAATGAAATTATGGTTAAATTTAGAAGTTATAATAATAATCATAATTCCTTCCCTATGTTTACCATTTATCAACAGTATGAAATTCCAAGAATGAGACCGTTCTTTAAACTTTGGGAGGAAAAGAAAGTATTTTTATTTAATGCAATCAAAACTACTCATTAAAAATAAAAATAATAATAATAATATAGCCTAAAGAAATCATAGACTTCTTGAAGAAACAAACAGAGACGTAGATTTCTAGATAATATAGTTGTTTCTCCATGGTTCTCGATGTTCAAGGTTTCCCAGCTAAGACTTCTTGTAATTACTCTTCCTCTTTCTTTTCTTTTTTTTTTTAACAAAACAAACATTTCATTTCTCTTCGTTATCTTTTTTGTAAACCTTTGGTGTGGGTGGGGATATCTCATCCCCCTCCTTTTGTAATTACTCTTCCTTTTAAATTTAATATTTACTATCAAATGAAGAGTTAGCTTTCAGACTTTGGAAGCCTTATATTTTCTTGATGAAATAATCCTAATCCAAATCATTATAAAGATAATATCTACAGTATAAAAAACCTAAACAAAGCCATGAACCAAACCTGAAGGTGTGCAGAGCGTAAATCTGCTCCACAGAAGCTGCAATCTACCAAACAGGCATCTGCAATATGACATGAAAGACTTCTAAGGGTAGAGTAAAAATGGTAAAAGAAACAAAGAATATGCTCCATAGTTATAGCTCTTTAACCCAAAAAAAATTCATAATTACTTTTTTCTGGCCCCCACTAAAGAATATAATTTCACAAAGGCTGATAATCATTTATGTTTTGGAGTTTTTGAAGAGAAACCATATTATAATGAATTTGATGGTTTCCTTTGAGGCTTAAAACTTAACAAAAGTGAACCACCTACTGGTAGCTGATTAGAAATAAGTTTTGACAAAGACAAATAACGTAATGAAAGAAAGATACAAATTACCAAAAAAAATGAATAAAATGAACTAAATCCCATCAAACATTTTAAGTTTATAAAGAAAGTAGAATTTTTCCTTTCCCTATAAACTGAACATCTCAAATTTACATAGAAGCTGCATTAATTCTCTCTCTTACACATACAAACAACTTTAATGAGAAACAGAAGACAGTATATCGATGAAGATAAGAAAGTCTAGATAATGAGAAATCCAACCTAAACCGGAGAGAAAGATGGTTAAAGAAAAGAAGATCAAACTCATAGAAGCATCAAAGAAAAGAAAATTACAAAAAGAAACCAAAGCAAGAAAGTAATATCTCATTAACCTAAGGCCTTTACTTTGGATATAGTCTAATCAAACATGATGGCAGAATTCAGTCGTCCAGTAAAACCAAGCAAAGATCTGATGGAGAAATACTTGTTAAAGAAAAACAAGTGTTAAAGGAGAAATACCTTGTAAATTGGCACTCTGAAGATTAGCAGCTGCTAATAAGGCCCCACGAAGGTTTGCTCCAGTAAATTCACATCTTTCTAGGAAAAATACAATGATTAAGAAGGCAATCCTCAGAAAATCAGAAAAATGTAATGAGGGGAATCAAATATTGATTTTATACTCTCGCAAAGTTGCATTATGAAATATTGAGCCCTCAGCATCTGCATCCTGCGTAACATAACACCAAATGGCATATAAGTTAGATGCATTTCTTCGTAGATATTGTGAGAACTCGGCTTTTATAAATTTAAAATATCTTTCAGAAGATCAATCAATCAAAAAGCAATTATTGATATAAACATTATGCAGAATGCATTATCATTGATATTATTACAAATCTATGAAAAACATGATAAATTTTGGATCATCCTTAAGATATATATTGACAAGCTTCTTTTCACCGACTACTAGCTATTCCTTACTATTGAGTATTGAAGTTTATAAAGAAAAACAGCTAACTGTTGTTGATAGAAGTTACTTTTCACTCTTCAAGGAAAAACTAATAGTTATAAGTTTATAGTGACAGAAGTATCCATGGTAGATGGAACTGCAATAGTACATACCCGAAATTTAGCACAATGAAGGTCTGCACGTGAGAAGAACACATTTTTAAGACTTGCATAGCTGAAGTCTACATATGAAAGGTCCTGTACATTTCTTAATAGCTTTAGGCATGACATATATAATCTTGCATCGGTAGCAACCAATAGATACTTCAAGCATATACATTCGCAGATATAGCAACAAATGTACATAAAAAATAAATAGCCAAGAAATAAAAAATTACAAAAATAGATATCTAGAATGAGCATATAACTTATTGTTTATGGTAAATTAGTAAGTTACCTGCTTTGCCTTTTTTTTATACATAATATATGAGGAACCTGTTTCAATTGATAACAATGAAAGTAGACAAACGGGCACTAAAAAAATGACATCCCAGGACAAGCTAGAGAACAAAGAATACAAAAACTTGCTAGCTACAAAAAAATACATGACATATCTCCGATTGACAAATAACACTAAAATCCTTAACTATAGAAATTCAGCAGGGAAACCTTGAACCTAGCCAAAGGTCCAAAGTCCAAACCTCAAAAAAATTTCCTATTTCTCTCACTTTCCTACTTACATAAGCACACCAACAGTCGAGCACAAATGAGAAAGATCATTGTATGACATTGATCTGCCCAAGAGCAGCAAGCAAGCCAAAAGAGAGGAAAATTGAGTTCTGTCTTCAAGTTTGAGATGCGGGTTCTTAGAGGAGCAAGGAGGGAAAACAAAGGCATATGAGAGGTTAAGTGGGTAAATAAAGGACTTACATGAGCAAATGCCAAAAGAATAAAGGGCCCTACTACTTTCCTTAGAGTTCAAGTTTGAGAAAATAACCTCAATGCAGTGTGTCCACTTTCATATCAGATTAAACCCTTCTAAAATTGGAAATTATGAGAGGGTCCCTACATGTGGTAAAAGAAAAAAAAAAATAGGGGAACTCTTTTGCAAGTAGAATATTGCATAAAAGGAAGAGAAAGTGAATGGATTTGATGCAACCAGTGACCTTCCTGGATGCAAGTAGAATCTCATGTCCAAGAGGCAAACATTAGGGGATGACATTGCAAGGATTCCTGAAAGTGTCACTAATAACAAAACTTAAAATCTTACCTCCTCCCCAAAAACAAAAAGGGTCTAGTTCAAAGAGATGAAACAGTCCTCCCTGCTAGAACAAAAGAATATTGTATTGTTTGTAAACTGTAGATGGGTTAGATGAATTTATTCTTCCCTCAAATTGAAACCCCCAATGGCATAGAATTCACTCTTTCCCTATCAGTCTACCGCTAATTAAGATAGAAAGTTGACAGAGAGAACAGTTACCCACACAAGATATCCACTTAAAATCAAAACCTTTCTCTCAAAGGATCATATAAAAATAATAATAATAATAATAATCTAAACTTAGGCCATTTCAAAGTCTTTTGAAAGTGAAACCTTCCGGAGTCCTATAGCATTCAGCAACTTTTGTAGCAATTATGAGAAGTAGCCCAAGCCACAAAAGCATCCAAATTTTCCACAATGGTGCTTGAGAACATTTTATGCATTCTCTGTCAAAAGCTTAGCAATAATATTATAGGTTGGTGACTGAAGTTATAGGTTTGAAGTACTTAATTCCATGGGCAACATTTTAAGAACAAGACAGATTAGGCTTCAGTCTAGTGGCATTGATGATGCCTTTCTCATGAAACTCATTCAACACCTTTAAGAGTCTTCCTTGATGAAGAACCTTATCGTTGTCAAGACTACCTCTTACCTTCTTTGTAACATTTGGCCTTCTATAGGCCTTTTTTTTTGTTGATTCGTATATAATAATGAGATTGTTTCTTTTATCTAAAAATTTATCTTCTCATAAGTCAAGAAACTAGATAATTACCAGCTTGGAAAGATCAAGGCCACAAAGGTTAACCCCTCGCAGTCTAACTTTCTCAGACTGTATGCACTTGATAATATCAACACGCTTCAGCTCTGGTTCCTCGTCTTCCTTCTTTTTACTTAATACATCACCGATTCCATCGATAAGTCCCTGAATCAAAATTGTAATTCCCTCTAACCATTAATATAGAAGAAAAATTACCTTACTTGAATAGAATCTGTTCTATAGTCTGTACAACTATGTCCTTTAGTTCATTAATATAGAAGAAAAAAACAAACAAAAACAATTAATATAGAAACTAGCTGCTTCAACCAAAAAACTGACGTTGAAAGTAAATATTAACCATCTTCTCTAGAAAATAAATATTAACCAAAAAAAAACTCATTGGAAGTACGATATAAATCATATGATTAAGACATCAATTAACTGTTGAACTACAGGAAAGAACGATGACTCACAAGCAACTGATAGTACTCTGCCTCTCGCAGAAGCTCTAACATGTCAGAGTCAGGAAGAGTTGGGACTATACCATCCCTTAACCAATTGAGAATGTGTCGAAAATGTTTTCCATCCCTATCCAAAAAGACAGATCCCTGCATCAAATAAAATATTAATGTTCAGAATGGAGATGGAGTATATTTCCAGGTAAGAAAATCATATACAGAGGGAGTGAATTATGTCGATGAAGAAGAAGATTCCAATAGTCGAACCCCAACATATCCCTATAAAACCTGAGACTAAAATCAATTGATTTCTCATTGAAACGAAACCAATTACTTCTACTCCTGAAAAATAAATAAATAAATGATTCAAAACTCTGAAAACACGCACCTCCTCGGGATCCTGGCATAAGGTATGACGGCCACTAAACATTGCAGCTAGCATCGAATCAGGTTCCCGCTGAGTCAATGTATCTAATGTTGTTCTGAATTTCTTCCCACCTGCAAATAAACACGAAAATTCACAAAAAATTAAAATCCGAAATGACCTAAGATCCTCCTCGATTAACGTTAAATAAATAAATACAACAGAATTAAAGATAGTACAATGCTGTTTTCTGATTTTCCAAGCAGGAACGTGCCAAAGATCAGCTATCATTTGAAAATTTAACATCTAAGGAAGATTATCATTATCAGCACCTAAACCTCGAAAATTTTTACGCAAACCAATCGGTAGTTGTTGAAATCAATGGTTTAATTCATTCGCTTGGAGCCAACAATAACGTAATGTAGGCAATCGAATGCAAGAGATCGAGAGGGCGATAGAAGACTTACCAATGTTGAGACGAACCAGAGAAGAAGAATCAGAGACCCCCTTCATTGATGAACTGAGAGAGAGGAAGGTCGCAACTCTGCTGGTGAAAATTGAAACGAAGCTGGAAATGGGAAACAATAAAGAAGAGAAAGAGCGAGAACGGGTTTTTTTTGTTCTGAGGTATCTTATTTTTTTCCTTTGTAAAAGAGTAGAACATTTTTGTCTTATGAAACACGCTATTCCACCAATCATCGCCTGCCACGTAATAGAATAATTTAATTAAAAAAAAAAAATCGTTACCCCCTCAATTTATTGTATCCGACCCTCTTATATTATAGAAAAATTCACCAAACATAAAATGATAGCAACAAATAGATGTGTTGACTTATCTAAAAATCATAAAAGGTTTATTTATTAATTTAAATTTGTTTTAAAATTTTTTTTTGTTTTTATAGTTTTTACAAAAATGTATATCGACATTTTTCGTAAAATTAAGATTTCGATGTTTTTGTCAATATCGAGATTTTCAATTTCGTATATCGTATTGATATGCTTTTAAAAATATAGTCATACCCACTTATATTAATATGTAGTATATTAATACTTGTGAAAAAACAAGTTTATATTGTGAATAAAGGGAGTGTTATACTCCTATAGTGCTAACATTTTATCAATACTTATGTGTGCTTCTACATCCACCTGTCTTAAAGTGGAGCTCATTCAATTATCCAACTACAGTTTGTCAGGTGGTATTTTTTTAATTATCGATTTTAATGTTGATTGGAGTGGACTACACGATGATACGAGTAACCCATGATGCACCCAAATATTGCTCTTTAAAACACTTCGCCATTCGAATCACGAGATGTAAAAAGTAGTTTTAAAAAACAAAAATGTCAACATAAATATTCACTCTTATGGGATGTTTGGAACAATGACTATCCTATGACTATAATAATCACATATTGCTATAGTAACTATTATATTGTAGTCCATAATTAATTGTCATCAATACTATTTGGAAACTTTCATTTGCTACAATATTTACTATTTGTTACCGTGTTTGCTATTTTACATTCATTTTTTTTATTGTTTTTTGCTACCATGTTTACTATTTATTACTTAAACTAAAATAATTTATACCTAAAACACATACTATTATAACCCATATTAAAATAATCTGCACCCCGAACACAAACTATTATAATCCAACTACGATAACCTAAAAGTATGATTGGCAACGGGGCGGGGTAGGATCGGGGATTCACTTCCCATCCCGTCTCCGTGGGGATTTTTAATCCCTTTATCACCGCCCATTCCTTGTTTTAAGGAGTTGACATGAAATTATATTTATAAAAAAAAAATACAAAAACCAATATGTATTAAAATAAATTATTTAGAGCGGGTCGAGGTCAGGATCGGGGCGAGGATACCCTCCCATTCTAGCCCCGTCCCCAGTTCGAGGACCTCTTTTGGGTCCCCAATTTGACCCGTTCTCCATCAAATCAAGACCTGATCTTGTGAAGATTCTTGTCAATCCTATCTAAAAGTATAATAACAAACTATTGTCCCCAAAAGCTCCTTGAATAAGAGTTTAATAAAAGTCATTGAAAAGTTTATTCATCGTGGACTTTCTACAGTTGGAAAATAAATGGAGAGTTCCAAAGTCCTTTAAAAGTATCACATTAAGGCATTGTTTGTTCTAGTTGATCGAGAATAAAATTTTTAATTTTTATTGGTGGTGTTTACTAACATGCATAAATATAATAAATTGTTAGGATCAACCACCAATTTGATAATCTTTCCTGTTTCTCATTTTGTTAGCTGTTTTATTTTTTATTTTTTTGTTCTTTTGTCTATAAATAAGATCTCGATTCAATCCTTTTAGCATGGTTCCTCTCTCTTGACTATTTATGTAGTTAATACTAGGAATGCAAAATAAATTAATCAATTAAAACAAAAAAAAATCAAATTGGTATAAATTTATCCATGATTTGGTTCCATTTTAAAGGTAAAAAAATGCCAGAGAAAAAAAAAATATTAGTTTAGTTTATATTTTTACTGAAAAACCAATCAGAATGGAATTGAATTGATAATATAATGTATCTAAACTTTAAGTTTAGATGAACAGTGTATTATTTATAAATTTTAATATTTTATTATATTGGAAGAATGATGAACAATTTTATTGCTAAAAAACAAAGTGTCCACATCGTATTTTAAAAAAACCAAATTTTAATTTTAAAACAAAATATCCAATTTAATACAAAAGTCGAAATAAAATTGAAAAAAATAAAATAAAAATGAAGGGGAAAATATTGAATAGAACTGAGAAGAAAAACAAACCAACATAAAACCAAACTAAATCATAATCGAAACATTAATTTCTATTTTACTGAATATTAGTTTGATTTCTATTTTTTTTATTAAAACTCATACATATTTTTATGGTGTATGCATGAAGTTTGTAATAGACATCTTAGATTTTAATATTTAACATTTGAGTTTTATGAAATTTTAATTATTAGTATGTGTTGTACACACATTTAATATTTTAAATTAATAATAAAAAAAGAAAACAAATAAATAACACAACAATTCAATCTAACTAAATTCGAATTTTAAGGGTTGGATTGGTCATTCAACTAGTCAACTCGATCCAAAAAAAATTCCTACACCCCTACCATTTAGGGTCAATTTGGATTGACTTGAGAAAAAATATTTTTTTCAAAAAAATTATTTTTATTTAAATACTCCGAATAAAAAATTTATTAAAATATATTTGAAAATCTATTATTTTGAGTGGTTGCCAAATATTTTAATTTCTTCAAAAATGATGAAATATATTCCAAACACATCTTTAATCACCAACTAGCTCTAAAATAGTTATGATTAGCTCTAGAATAAAAAAAATCGAACCAACTATCAACCCGAGTTTTAGCAATCTTCCATCACTTTGTGGCACTGTTTTCAAAATGATCATATGCTTTTTTTTTTTTTTTTTTGTCTATTTCTTTGCTTCCTACTATGTGGTACATTTATGTCTTTTATCATATGTCATTTTTTTGGGACACTTTTTTTTTTCTTTTTGAATTTAACTTTTAAATAACAAACACCTATTTTATTTCTAAAAAATATTTATTGTCAAATTTTATTAGTGTATGTTAATATGACCATTTTTATTTTTATATAGAAATGACCTATTGTTTCACTGCTTTTTGGAATGATTTAGAAAGAAAATAAATAAATTTAAAATTTTAAAAATTATCTTTATCATCGAATTTTGAATAATATATATATTTGGTCCTTAAATTTTAAAAATATATCTTTTTAGTCTTTAAACTTATAAGAATAGGTCTATTTGATTATTGAATTTTCAAAATATACATTTTTAGTCGTATTTTTTTTTAAAATAGGTTTAAAAAGCATCTCAAATAACTTTATCCTATTATTTTGAATAGTATATTACATTTTAAATTAGAAGAATAATTTTTAAAATTCACATCCCCTCTAAAACTATTTTTTTTTCTAACTTTAAATATCATGTAATTTATTTATAAAAAAAAAAACAAATAAAAAATACTTCAAGGACATTTTAAACTTACTTTTATGAATTTGGGAATTAAAAACGTTCATTTGAAAACTCATAGACTAAATAATCCTATTTTTATTAACTTAAGGACTAAAAATATACATTTTTAAAAGTCGTGGATTAAATGCACATATTCTTCAAAACTTGGGACTAAAAAGGTAATTTTGCCTTAAAAAATTCATTCTCATTTAAATATTTTTTTATTAAAAAAATCCTGAAAATAAAAATACACAGATGTTCAACAACTATATATCAAACAAAAAAAAAAAAACAATATACACAAAATTGTTTTGTTTGCTGTATAATAAAAGTGTTTTTATTAATGTTAAATTACGAAAAAAGTCGGTCGAGAGTACGAGATTACTGACCGAAGACCCGGCGACGACAGAGGAACCAACTTGCCAGCAAAAAAATCCCAATTGTTTCGAACTTTCTCTTTTTGGAATGGAATATTTACGGAATTGAGGAAGTATTGGTGAAGTTGATCTCGAAATTTCGTTAGAGGTTCCATTTTGCGATCCTTGACAATCGTATGCTATTGGTATGTAACAATAGGATTTAGGGGCTAAAAAATATCCTTTCATTATTCTGTCCTCTAGCTTAAACCTGTCTCTTATACACATCTAGATGTGTATAAGAGACAGACCAGGTCTTTTGCAGGTCCCTTGTACTTGAGAACTGTTTTTCCTCCTTCTATTGGTATGTAACAATAGGATTTAGGGGCTAAAAAATATCCTTTAAATGAATTAAATTTGCTAGCAGTGATGGTGCTCAAAGATGTACTCGGAATTTGGCCGGAAGGGTTCGCCAAAAGTGGTGGCCAAAAATGGCAAGAGGTGGCCATCGTGTGGTTGTTGGAAGCGGTGGCCGAAGTTTGACCAATCGGGACTAAAAAGGTAATTTTTCTTTAAAAAAATCATCATCATTTAAATACTTTTGATAAAAAAAGACCTTAAAAGAAAAACAAGAAGACAACTCTTTTCCAAAAACATTTGTATACTTAAATTTGTTTTTGTTTTTATGTGTAATAAAATTGTTTTTGTTAACGTTAAATTACCATAAAGGAACTAAATTTGCTAGCATCGGTGGTGCTGGATGTGGCTTAAAGTTGGCCGGAGGGGTTCGTTAAGGATGGTGGTCAGAAATAGCAGGAGGTGGTGAATGAGCGGTCATTGAAAGTGGTGGTTGAATGTTGGCCAATAGAGATTGCTAAATGTTGTGGCTGAATTTTTCAAATTAAGGAAAGATTAATCATTTAAGGGTTCGTTTGATAACATTCTCATTTCTTATTTTCTGTTTATGTTTCTTGTTTTTTTAAGAAACTAATATGTTTGATAATCATTAAAGATTCTTGTTCTAATTTGAGAAACCTTATTAAAAATGGGTCTAAAATTGAGAAATTCATGTTTTATTTTTATTTTATTTAAAATTGTTCCTGAGTTGTATCAAAGTGTAGACTTGTCTAATTGATGAAAAAATCATGCCCTTCAAACCAAATCTCAGGTGAGATTTATTTATTTTATTTTATTTTCCTTCTTTTATATTTCCCCTCTCTCTCTTTTTCAATAGTTTTTATAATTATTTATTTATTTTATTTCTATTTATTTTCTTTGTTATTTTTATGTCAGTATGTTAATTTAATTTTGAAGGTTGAATTTTCAAATATTTAGATTTATATATTATTTAGATTTTTCAATTTCAAAGTTTCAATAAAATTATTTTTTAAAAAAATAGGAAAATGAATCAAAATATCTACAAATATAGCAATCTTAATTTTGAATCTTCAAATATTTAAATTTATATATTATTTTGATTTTCAATTCTCAATTTTTTAATATGTTGTTTCAAATATAAGAAAATGAATCAAAATATTTCTAAATATAACAAAATTCCACTGTCTATCTATAATAGATTCTGATAAACTAGTATGTGTGTCTATATGTATTGATAGATACATATAGTAGTCTATCGTAGATAGACTGTGATATTTTACTATTATTTATAAATATTGTTAGCACTTATGTCGTTTTAAATAATTTCCCTTTTCAATATGTATATATAATTATTTTTCGAATTTTGAACTTTAAATTTTGCAATATGAATTTATATATATATATATTTTTAATTTATCTCTTTTGATTTTTCTTATATACGAAACTAGTTATAACTTTACTATATATAAATTTTGTTTACCAAGATATTCATTTAGGTTCATTTTAATATTCTTATAACCACAACATTTAAATAATAATATAATTGAGTTAGATTTTAGTCTACGTCATTTAAAATTTAATTTAAAACAAATGACTTGAGTGATAAATAATATCGTAAATCATATTTTAGCAACATATAAATAATAGAAACAATTGTATTACTGTTATTAATTTTGCATCGAAACTTATGTATATTTGATAATTATTTTTTTTATATTTGAATGCATGTTATATGTTTTTTATTTTTATATAATTAGATTATATTCCAACTATAGAATATTAACAAAAATATGTATATGAAAAGAAATAAAATAAACAAGAAACAAAAATAGTTATCAAACATATTCTCGTTTATTGTTCGCAAAAAAGAGAAAACAAGAAATAAGAAATAAGAAACGATAACGTTATCAAACGGGCCCTAAACAACCAAAAATCACTTTTCTCAAACTTGATTTTTAGTATTGTATTGAACCAACTTATTTTATAAATTCATTTTTTAATAATTCATTATAAGTGTTTGTCAAATGCTTGAATTCTTTCGAAATGATTTTTTTTTATAATAATCATTTTAAAAATATATTCCAAACATACCACGGCATAATTGGTTGGTATGTGGTAAATTGAAAAAGATCAAATAAATTAAAACATGTTTGGAATGATGGTTTAAATGGTTACATGCAGCAACCTCCCAGACTTCCCAATCATTCTTCCTGGAATCAAACTCAACCACCATTTAATTTCGTTATTTAAAGTTAATTCCCTCAAAGAAGTTGGACAATTTGATTTATTCTAACGAGTGCTTGGAAAAAAAAAAAAGTGTGTTAAGCAACTTTTTTCAAGTGAATCAAATTAAGTTTTATCTAGGTGATTTTTATCTAATTTTATTTAATCTCACTTAAAATTAGCTCAAAATTACACAAATAAAGCTATTATTATCCAAAATCTTCACATATATTGTAAAAAAGAATGATTGCATATATTTCAAAATAAGTAACAAAAATTCGAGAAAGACGATAAGATTCGTGCCTTCATCCAAGTTGAATGAAAACCTGCTATTTAAATTTGATTTGTGCATTTATCTCTGGTATACGTTAGTTCTTGTATTTAAAAAAGTCTCATGTGTGTGAAAATTATTCATTAATAGTTGTAAAACAAAATTTCAATAGAGGTTGTGAATAAATTTACTCATGAAAGTTTACGGTACGTATTTTAAATCGATGTAATCACTAGTTAGAGGCTTTAATTGATATCCATACAATATCATAAATTAAAGGATGTATAAATTAATATTTTTCTTAAAAAGAATTACTTGGATTAAGCTTATTTATACATATATGCAACGATTGGATGCATTACAATGCAATCCATCCAATCACATCTAAATTTTATTTTATATATATTTTTAAGATCAACCCGAGTGACAAATTCAAACTTTTAACTCTCTTGATTTTTTTATAATAGATAGAGAAGAAGAATCGAGCATCTGATCTCAAAGTCAGATATTATACAAATATAACTAATTAATTAATTAATTAAAGAAAGAAAGAAATAAAGAAAAAAGGGTAAATAATTAGTTCATAAGCGACAAAGTTGAGATTCTATCCATAACTTCCAAGCCACACAGAGGTCCCCTGTGGCCGAGGCATGCACAAAGCGTTGCATGAGGAATGCCACGTGGCAAAGTAGTACAAAGACACGTACAACACGCACCTTTCACTACTTAGCCATTAGAACCGAAGAAGTTTATTCCTCATCCATTTCATCCCCAATGGTTCAGCAAATCGAAATCACCGCAACAATGGCGACCACCTCGCGGAAACACCTCTCCTCCATCGCCAATGACGTCGTCCAACGCTGTGCTCTGTAAGACAACTTCTTATTCTTCTTCTTCGATTTATTCTGAAACCGAAAGAACTTCGCGATGTTATTCTTCTTGTTCTGTGGTTTGTTCAGACTTGATTGGGCCTGGTTTTTATTGCTAAACGATTCTTGGAGAACTTATGCAGGAAAGTCGGCAGCTCGGTGGAGGGATTGGTGGAGGAGTTTGAGATTTCGTGGAAACCTGAGACCGGTACCTATTCGAGGAAGTTCGTGGAGTTTTGTAGTGCCAAGGCTTTGGCAGATATGTGCCAGAACTTGGAGGAAGGTATTGGCAATGGATCGTTTAGCCGCTTCAGCTTTGATATGATGCTTGCTTGGGAGACGCCTTCTTCTGCAGATGAAGAGTCTCGTGAGGTACGTATACACACGCACTTCCTTTCTTCAGTCGTCCTTGTTCAGAAACTTTCTATATTAGGCTTCTTTGTACAAGTTTTATCGATCTAGTTTGAAGATATATACCACCGTATTTCTGCTACAATGTTCCGAAATTTGATTTTGTTGATGGGAGAATACATTGTCTATGGCTTTAATTGCAGCCATTGTTCTTCTGCAATGTCCTGCAAAAGTTGGATTATGGTGTTATAGTAGTAATATTCGAAATCTTTTTCAAGTTTCTTTCTAGTCGTTACTTCCGTGCCGAATCTCTGCCTTGTGCATCGGTATTATTGAGTTTGTTCGTGTATAGCTTTTACATTTCTCTGTCGTTGATGTAATAGGAGTGTGTGGCGAAGGGAAAAGAAGAGAAGAAGAAAGTCGTAGCAGCCAATGTGCCTCCGGAGCAAGATGAGATCCCTCTTTTCTATTCAGACATTATGCCCCTGCTGGTAAGCATAACGTGTGTGTGATTGAACTGATATATTCAATAACATTTAGATCGATCTTTGGTGTTTTTGTTGCCTATCTATTTTCTCTCTCTCGCCTTTGGGCACCTAATTTTGGTGTTATATTGGCAGGTTAATGACGATCCAGATGTTGGAGAAGATGCATATGTGTGGTTAGGGTCTTTAGTTCCATTGGTTTCGGATCTTGTCAATGCAAGATTCACATTCGAAACTCTAACAGCTCCAACTGGACACCGGCTTCATTTCCCAGCATATGATAAATTTCTGAAGGAAATTGACAAGTAATTGCTATAACTTGTTCTAAATTACAATTTTAATTTTTCCATCATCAACCTTGCATAGTAGAAGGCGAGAAACACATTAGTTTTATTGATGGAGAAATATCATAAATGTTAGGTTTACATTTACCTTTTATGGCCTAACCATCACTATTGCATAGTTGTATTGAACATTTAATCTTGATGTCATCGGTACCGTGCATTTGTATGTCATCAATTATGTAATTTATCCCTGTAGTTGCGGTTAATGGAAATTCTGTACCACATGTGAAGATAGCACACTAACAGGCACCTGCCTTTTCTGTTTATTTGACAGTTATGTTTTAGTTAGTTTGCTCTACTTTACTCAGACTGTGTGGCATAGAAGTGCAGGAGTTCTTCTCTCACTGCCTACATTGTTTTAAAAGGCTATTGAGACTTACATCTTGAGACTCGTCTCGAGGCAAGGCTTAGTTGCTCCCAGTTTTAGTCTCAAGAGTGTACGCCTTCCTTGAACAATAAGAGGCTTACACCATTTTGAAAATCCATGGAGGATTATAATCTCTATGCCTCGTCTAATGATTAGAAAAATAATAGTGATTTGCTTAGTTCTCCAAAAATATTGAGGTTTGAGTTATTTGTGACAATTTGAACTACGATTACTTTTACTGACGTGACTTTGAAAACATTGAAGCAAAAATTTATACTGTAATTCAGTCTTACGAATGATAATAGTAGTAGTGATGATAAAGTTATCCTTATAGAATTTTTTATATCATGGGGTGAATTTTCTTTTTATACTTTTATATGACTATCATGTTTAGCCGTATTTGGTTATATAGATTTAGGATTTGTAAAAAGATTTTAATTCATTATTTAAGGCTTATGCCTCATAGGCTTATTTCATTTTTCAGTTTCTCCTGCTATTTTACCATCTCTTTTGTGATTGATCAAACACTTCCTCCAAGATTTAAGGAAAGTGAGTTTGATGTGGTTTTTTAAAATAGTGAAACGTCTTTTAGCTAACAGAATCCACTTTTCAAGTTTTCCATAACGTTGAATTTAGAAGTTCTGAAGAACACGTAGAAGAACTTCAAAGTAGTTATAGGGAGAATACTTAATGAGCGTTTCTTGTTCCGCCAGATACTTTTCATAACTCATCATAGAATCATTGTCAGTGCTGAAGTCCCCAAACCTGGTAGGGGGAAGGGAACTTTTGTTATAGAGTTGTAGGTAATTAAAATATCTACATCTGATCATATAACTTCTAAATCTTTTTTCTCATTTCCCCCCTCCCCCTTTTGGGCTCTTTCAATTTATCATCTCCAGATGCATGAAGCATCTGCAGAAACAGGCAACACCAAAGGGTGTAGAACTACGTGATGATGAGTTCATATTGCACGTGGAGGGCACTGCTAGCTCACAGAGGGTAGTGCGCCACATTGGATCAACAAGTTGGCCTGGTTAGATTTAGCAAAATTTCGTTGTTTCATCTCCCATTTGATTGATCTATAGTTGAGAATATGTCCAAGCATGGAGGTCATTTTTCTGTCTCAGGAAGGCTTACATTAACTAATTACAGTCTCTATTTTGAGGCTTCGGGAGCGATAACATATGAAAATGCCCTTGAGATAGAACTCTCAAGGGACACTATGCACAGTGTGACGCCAGCTTCCACAGGACCTTGGGGTGCACCACTTTTTGACAAGGCAATAGTCTACGAGTCCCCTGCAATGTGAGATTTTATTTAATTAATTAATTTATATAATTTTTTGGGCAATGATTGAGCAATTGAATCTGTAATGAACCCAAATATTTTCACATTTTCATAGATTAGAGGAAGTTCTGCTGGAGTTTCCAGAGATAACAAGTTCTACAAGGCGTGATCATTGGCTAGCATTGATAAAGGAGATCATACTCTTGCATCGTTTTTTGCGGAAATTTAATGTGGAAAGTCCGGCACAAGCATGGGAGATGCATTCAAGAACAATATTAGGGATTATAAGGCTTCATGCAGCCAGAGAACTGCTTAGAATATCTCCACCGGTTCCTACAAAGTTCTTAATCTTTGCCTTATGTGATGAGTTACCAAAGGGCGACTATGTGCTAGAAGAACTTGCTGAGAATCTGAAGTTGCTGAATAGTGGACGCCCATGTAGCGCGACTTCAACCCTGAGATATTTGAACATGTCACAATTATCCGACCCTAGTGCAGATGTAACAGTGAAAGTTTGTAATATAAGTACTGAACTTGATGAATCCAAGTCCTCCTTGGAGAATGCCATTAATCAGGCCAGAGAAGAAGAGAAGGAAGTTGCAGTTGCCAAGGCTACCGCTGTAGGACTGAAAGAGGAAGGAATTGGTGAAAGTGCATTCATCTTCTTGGCAAGCATCTTAATCTAATCAATTTTTTTAAAATTTTTATTCTCTGGCTATTTAAATTAAAATGACAACTCGATAATATGATGCAGGAGCTGCTAAAGCCACTCAAGAGCAGGTTATCTTGGTTCAAAGAAGTTATTGTATGGGAAAGACCAGTGGCTACTATTATCGTGCTCGCTGTATCTTTGATAATTACATACAAGTAAGTTCTGTCTGAGGCTTTTTGTTTGCACCAAATATCCTAGTTGCACGTTTCAGTACTCGTATTCTTCAATTTTTTTTCTTGGATCAAGATGAAGGTTGGCAATTAAGTACATTCATGGATGTAGGGAGTGGTTTGGCAAGGCTGTGGCTGCGTTACTGTCTTGGGTGGTCGTGGCGATGCTTCAAGCAAGAACTGAGAAGATTCAAGAAAAGTGCGACGAGATTGTGGTCTGCACCGCCAGTGAGCAAACTACGATAGAAAGCATAGTGGCTGCCCAACAGAGTTTGCAAAATGTGCATGAGATTGTGCAGACTGCAAACATTGCAGTGTTGAAGATTTGGTCCATTTTCATATCCAAAACTCGCAAGGTACCTTCTAACACTTCTAAGTGATATTTTTGCATGCATTCTGTCGTTTCTCTTAAGAATTAGTCTTAAATTTCTTTGGATAGAAGTATTTGCTCAAAAGTTTAGTAGTGGTAGAAATTAGACTTCCGAATGATAAAATTTGAACTCGTTACATTTCCTACGATAATGTAAGCTTTCCAATTTTTACCATTGTATAAGTTTGAGGGCTCAATTCTTACCATTTAAAGTTTGAGGATATAATTGCAACTATGACCATACTTTATGGACAGTTTTTGCAATTTGCTTAAAAAGAAAAAACAAAAGAAAGCACAATGATGTCTTTATTTCTGCGTTGTTGATCTTCTCCATTTCATTTGGAAGAAACATATGGTTCATTTCCCATTGAAGTAACAATTCCTATTTTCTTTGTTGGGTTGCAGCATGCAGACATGGCCATGGTAGTATTGAGTGGTCTAGCAATAACACTGGCATTAGTTCCAACAAAGTACATAATAATGGGGTTGATATTATACGGTTTTTTTGTGACCTCAAAACTACGGAAGAAAAATGTGGATACCAACAGCGGCAGAGACCGGCGACTCAAAGAATGGTGGGACTCCATCCCCGTCATCCGCGTCCGTGTTGTCGACAGACTTCCCGAGAATGACAGCCCTTCCAATCAAGGGTAACCCTCCATTCACCTTTTTCAATTTCATACTTTCTTAGTTTGGCCATCCTTTTCTCTTCTTTTTGAATGTTCAAATTCATATCCTTGTCTTTTGTGAATATGGACAAAGTGAAGGCCCCGCAGAGAATAATGTCAGTGTGGGATTTGGTTTTTAGGAGTATTGAGAAATACTATACATAATATTTGGGGGATTCTTGTTTTGATGTGACCCTTCCTCTTTTTGTTTAATTCGAATTATGTTTTAGGTTGGAAATAAAGTGCATGAGCTATAAGTAACGATAGATTTTATTCAAACCTAGTATTCTTTTTTGTAACATTGTGGGGGAAGGGGGGTCGAAATGTCAATTACTTAATATTTACCCTTTGTTTGGATTCAAGAAAGTTTAAAATTCAAAAAATGGTTTTCAATTAATTGCTTTGTTCATATCTCCAAAAAAAAAATAATAATAAATAAATGTATTTAAAATTTTGTGTTTGAGGGGTGATCAAGGAAGAATAGAAAATTAAGAATTTACTAATATGTTTGATGCATTAATTGAAAATTAATATAATAAATATGTTTGATGCATTAATTGGAAATTAATATATGGCGAAGTTAATTAAGTAGTTTACTTTTATGAGTATTTTGGTAAGGATTGGAAAGGGGTAAATACCTGGGTGTCCTTCTTGTCCATGGTCGTATTACGAAAACAATATACAAGTAGGTAGTCGATAAGGTTGCGGTAAGATTTAGGTAGTCGATAAGGTTGCGGCAAGATTGTCGATATTCTTGTCGATATTCTTTACTTCACTTCTGGTAAGGTTGATTGGTCTTCTCTTTTGGCATACTACTAGTAGAAAGTGGCTGCTCCCAACATTTTCCGGATACCACTTCCCATAGCAGCTAATCAAAGAATAACCGATTTGATAACGGAGGCTTACCCCATTTCTTGATAAAGTTGTGATGCTTCATTACACATCCCATTGTCAGGGGATATAATCATGAATGCAGAATCTCTGATATTAAGAGATTTTCAGCTAGTGTAGCTGGCACATATCTTTTTGATCTCACACTTCTAATAGAACCAGGAGACTAGCTATAGCTCTTGCGCGCTTCTCTACTTTTTCTTTGAAGCGTGCATTGGTCACATAGATGACTTCGTTAAGGAAAGTTGCTTGAAAAGTGCTCATCTCTTCGCTCTCCTCCATTCCGCTAATGCGAATATCCCGTTCTTGGTTCTTAAAGATATGTCTCCAGCCCCTGTTATGTTAGCGTCTGGTGGAGACCATATTCAAGCTGGTACCATAGTAGGTAAACGTCATTTGAATCCTTTGAATGACTTGAAGGAAGGCGATGAGAGACTTCGCACCTTTTCCTGAGTCTGCCCATTTGTGCCTGGTTAATAAAAGAGCTCGTACCTTCTAGCTCCTCCTAATTCGACAAGTGAGTCTGCTCGTTCTGATTTCTACACAAACCCTAACTTTATTGTGAGAGGGGTAGTCAAACTAGAAAGTCAACTAAGACAGAGCACTCTCCCTCATGAATAATTTTCATATATAGAAATGATTTTCATAATTCTTTCCTAATCATGAAGTTTCAAACTATTTGTTTACTAGTTGGTAAACTAGTTTCATCGTAATTGAGATTAAATATCTAGATTTTTGCTCGAAAAAATCAAATTGTTCTTTTATTGAACACAAATTTAGATTTGTGTTGAAAGAACAATTTTGGTGTAGCATATATATTACACTGATCAATAAGTTCGGGTTTTTTTTTTAATATATATTTTTTTATTTAGTGTGTGTACGGGGATTTGAGGATTTTAATTTTTAATTTTGGAAAGAAATTATTTGATGAGCTAGACTCACTTAAGTCCATATTTTTAATGGGAAGGATTAATGTTCATACTCTGACGATTAAACCATTACTGGGTGGTTGGAACTCGTAATTTGAACAAATATTTTACTCTTATATTATGTTAGAATTCTTATGTGATTTCTTTAATGACTTTTCTAACAAAACCTTCGGCACATGGAGAAATTGCAGTAAAATTAGCATACGAGCATTTGTTTCTTTGTTCGTTTGGTACAGAGGTTTAGGTCATTTTTTCGAATTTGCAACCAAAATGGTTGCAATCATGGTGAGTTTATACAATGTATTAAGTTTGTGTTTACCAAATTGTGATAAAAAAATTATTGTAATCGCTATTGAATTATAAATTTTGTCACTTTCATTATTACTTTACTTATGAGGATCAAATGGAAATGGTATCGGTAGAGTTCATAAATCTGAAATTTATGTCGTCAATAAGTAAAGTTGTAAAATCATCGAACTATTCCTATCACTACAAATAGCAATAGTGGAAAGTGCGGGGTTGAACAACGAAAGCGAATGATTAAATACCTTTTGGTTTGATTTGATTGTGGAAAAAAAAGTAAAAACTGAGTTTTGGTTTTTGGTTTTGAAATTGAAAACATGTAAGAAAAGGAAATTGCTAGGAATATACGGAATGGTAATGGATTCATCTAGTTTTTGGATTTAGTAGCCATTGAATGTAATTTAGATCATTGTTTTTTTTTTTTTTTTTTTTTTTTTTTTTTTTTTTTTTTTGTGAAAATATCATGTATTTGAATTATGCATGTATAGCTACACAATCGATGTGAATTAACTAATCTCTACCGAAGTCAAAAATCAATTAATTCGAACCAACCGTGCGTTCTATTTTGTAATTAAGACTGAAAAAACTGTCCTGACGAACCTACATGCTCCTAGATGCAATGGGGTCTTTAGCAACCATAAAAAAGTAGAAACACATGTATTAAGAATAAGAATTCAACTATGTTGATTAAGTGTCGGGAAAGTTATGTTCAAATAATCAATTTATTCTTTAAATCTGGATTAAACATGCGATACAAAGATTCAAGGTCGGCCTATACACCTAAGCATGCTCATCTAATCTGTGCTACAAGGGTAAATTCAAAGCAGAGACGATTATAAGAATACGTGCGAGTTTGAACTTAACTAGCTAAGAAATGCGATCAGGATAGGAACGTCAATTCAACACATGAACGTAAGTCTAAATCATGCGAGATTCAAAGAAAAACATAATTCTAATTTAAAGCACAAAATTGAGCAGAAAACTCATCAAAATAGAAGAACGCTTGATCCAATAACTAGACGAAAGATTGCTTCATCGATTCATAGACAAACCAAATGAGATACGATCCACGTCCATGATCTGAAAATAAAATAAAAACTAACCTAATGATACTAAAATCTGAAGGGCAAGGAAGAAGATTGAAGTCTAACTTTGGCCTTCATCAATTCGGCCTCCAAAGTTCAGCATGTTTTGACCTAAAACCGAAAAGGAGTATTTATAGAAATCATCACAGCGTTGCAACGCTCGACAAGAAAGGCCACGAGCGTCAAGGAAACGTTGCAACTATGTCATCGTTGAATAATCGGAACGTTGTGACGCTCGGGACAACGTTGCAACGTAAGTATTCTGTCAGAAACTCGCTACTCGATGCTCGATGACTCGATACTCGATGCACGTTACACGATACTCGACACTCGTTTACTCGGTATCATTTTACTCGATGGCAATTTTAATTGATGGTACTCGATGCCATTAATAAAAATATAGAATACCCAATGGAACTCAATGGAAATTTGGTAATTTCAACTTCTTTGAAGTCTGGATGCTCAAATCAACTCTAAATTGCTTCAAATTAACCTTGACCGGCTCCAAATCGCCAATTCTACCTCTTGGTTGCTCGATACCTACAAAATAGGAAAATAAACACGTAAAATTCGATAATGAGTCCGAATTAAGCTATGAATAATAGCTCTTTTTGAGCTAACAAACACCCCTAACTTAATTCTTGCTCGTTCCGTTCCGAGCAAGGTAGGAACACACAAAATATAATATAAAATAATTAAAGACATGCTAGCTTAATTCACAATGTTGTTACTCAAATCTCAACAATTATTTTGAATGAAATTTGTAATCTCACAAAAATCAATTACAATCAATCAATGAAGCACAAGTTTAAAAATGATTCTCAGTCTATTCCTACTTGAGTGAGCCTAGAGTTTTGCTAGTTAAGCTTGCACAACCCGAAAAAGTTTTAAAAGGTCCTCATCTCATTTTTTCCTACTTTAGTTCGGTTATCAACCTTGAACATATCGCACTTGCAAAAAAAAGGGTAACACTAAGACAATGGTGCCTAAACACACACACAAGAAACATAAAAGGGCATTTATTTTACCTAGAAGGCTAGCTTTCACACCCCACCTCTAGGAATCTATCACTATTTTCTCGCAAACCCTAACTAGACACAGCAGAGATAGCTATTTTCACCTCTCTATCCATTCGCATACACACTCTATTTTTTTTTTTTTTTTGCAGGCACGCTAGCACATGCCTCATTTTTTTATACTTTTTTTTTCCAGAATTGCAACTAATTTGCTTTTCTTTATTCTCTCTTTCTCTTTTTAATTCACAGTAGGCTCTATCTTATCCAATTTGTCTAGTTTTGCTCTAAAACAAGCATAGTTACTCCTAAGTCAAATGTGGACTTTTCAGGGTGACAACAGAAGTATAAACCAAATAACCCAATTCTAAGCACGCAAGACTTTAATTTTGGAAAATAATGGCTTAAAGATGCATGAGAGACAAAAAAAAAATATTTAAAACTGGGCTGAAATCATGATCATGATTTCCTATCGTTCTTTCATGCAAAATATATTACAGGAATAGTGCATAATAAACTATCATGATAACAACAGAGCAAATGGCAAGCAAGGAAATCAAGCACACAACATACTACCCAACGGATACCCCACCCCGAACTTAAAATAATACATTATCCCCAATGTATTTCAAGTAAAGCTAAAAAAATAATAAAAACAAGGGAACAAAAAACCTCCCCTGATACAATGTCGCGCACGGGATGGTGGTGGTAATGGGCTCGCCTTCCAAAAAGATATTATCCTCTATTATAGGTCGTCCTTACAAAACAAAAACAAAAAGAAACCTAATCTAGAAAAAATAAAGAAAGCAATAAACTTTATCACCTGACTCTCTCGCTCTGGAGAGGTGTCGTATGATAGTTGTGGTACATAACATCCTTACCATATGCTATGTACGGAGGAATGACAAATTTTTAACGTCAATTGCTCGACATGACTTGTCCCTTGTCAAGGCTCAAAGAAATTCTCATATTTCTCTGGTCCCTTATTGGATGAGTCGATATAGCCCGATAAGACTATAAGGCTCTTCATCTTTTGAAGAGAACCAGACAGGTCGAATTTGGTATTTTTAATTTTGTTTGAAAAAAAGGAAAAAGAAAAATCGAAAGACTCAAGGACTAACTCAACTGAAAGTAAAGACTTTGACTCAACTGACTTGTGAGGTGAAGGTGAGCAAAATTAAAAAATAAGAGGAATACCAGTACAAAAAACAGGATGGTGTTTGGGAGCCTCTGACTCTTTTACCTGAGATTCTTCCAAATTAAGCCCATACTCATACTTAACCTCACATATTTATTCTTGGCATGGCAGGGGATAAACATCGTCATCTAAATCGATCCATGCGTATTCTCTAACAAGGTTGGCCTTAGTGCCACAAACATAGGACAACTCTGAATGATTTTCTACACACTCAGAAAAATCATTAGCACGTTCAAACATTAAGTAAACCAACGTCTTACCCTTATCAGAAATTTGAGGGACCAGCTGCTCTGCTGAATTATTGATGCTCGTATCTCCACTGCTCAACTCGACATCCTTTGAAGATGATCGTTCCCAAAACTCCTCTAGTCTCCTAACCGATTCATAATCTGAGCGATGTGGTCACTTAGACTCTGAAGCTCAGCTCTAACCTCATGTTCGAAATAGAGGTCATCCTGTTGGAAACAGATAGGTACTTGATTATCGTAGGGGTACTCCTACACAAACTCACTAGAGCGATTAGAAAGTTCACTAACTATATCCTCTAAAGAAATACCTAGATTGGCAGATTGATATAACATTGACAAGGGCGTTTGGCTATGCCACTCCAAAGGAGGATAGTATTCACACTCAAGACCATGCAAATTTTGAATCTTCATGCTAGCCATAACTTGAACAATAAAGGTTAGTTCAGAAATTTGATCTCTAAGCCCATGAATCTCTCTTACCTCTGGTGTTTCCCGTTGTTCCGCGTAGCTCGCTTGAAGCATATAAATGTTTATATTTTCTGCTAATGAAAAACAAGTAGACACGAAAAAAAATATATATATTTTTTGGTTTTTAAAGTTTAACAGTCAACTTTAACTAAAAGATATTAATTGGCTTGCTTCCTCGACAACGACACTATTTTGACAAACCCGAAACTTGTTGTTAATAAGCTTCAAACTTGATCAAAAAAAAATTTGTAAAATCACCGAACTACTTCTATCACTATAAAGACATAGCAATAGTGGTAAGTGCGGGGTTGAACCACAGATAAGCGAGGAATTAATTTCTTTTGGGTTAGATTTGACCGTGGAAAAACAGTAAAAACTAGTTTTTAGTTTTGAAATTAAAAACATGCAAGAAAAGGAAATTGCAAAGGATAATGGATTCATATAGTTTTCGGATCAAGTAGCCACTCGATATAATTTAAATAATTGTTTTCTGTCAAAATATCATGTATCTGAATTATGCATGCATAGTTACACAATCGATGTGAATTAACTAATCTTTACAAAGGTCGGAAATCAATTAATCCGAACTAATCGAGCATTCTACTTCGTAATTAAGGCTGGAAAGACCGTACCCTAACTAACCTACATGCTCCTAGATGCAATTGGGTCCTTAACGGCCACAAAGAACTGGAAACACATGCATCAAGAACAAGGATTCACCTATGTTGATTAAGTGTCAGGAAAGCCATGTTCAAATAATCAATTTATTCTTTAAATTTGGATTAAACGTGCAATGCAAAGATTCAAGGTCAGTCTATACACCTAAGCATGCTCATCTAGTATGTGTTACAAGAGTAAATTCAAAGCATGGATGATTACAAGGGTATGTGCGAGCTTGAACTTAACTAGCTAAGACATGCGATCGTGATAGGGTCGTCAATCCAACACACGAAAGTAAGTCTAAATCATGCGAGATTCAAGAAAAACATAATTCTAATTTAAAGCACAAAATTGAGTAGAAAACTCATCAAAATATAAGAACGCTTGATCCAAGAACTAAACGAAAGATTACTTCATCGTTTCATAGACAAACCAATGAGATACAATCCAAAACATGTTCATAATCCAAGAATAAGATAAAAATTAACCTAAGGATACTAAAATCTGAAGGGAAAGGAAGAAGATTAAAGTCTAACTTCGGACTCCATCAATTTGACCTCCAAAGTTCAACATGTTTTGACCTAAAACTGAAGAGGAGTATTTTTAGAAATCATCGCAGCAGCATTGCAACGCTTGACAGGAAAGGATGTGAGCGTCAGGGAAACGTTGCAATTGTGGCGTTGTTGAATAATCGGAGCGTTGCGACGCTCAGGACGCGTTGCAACACTGAGCATTTTGTCAGAAACTCACTACTCGATGCTTGATGACTCGATACTCGATGCATGATGACAGGATACTCGACGCTCGTTTACTCGGTAACATTTTACTCGATGGTATTCGATGCCATTAATAAAAATATAGAATACTCGATGGAACTTGATGGCAATTTGGTAATTTCAATTCCTTTGAAGCCTAGATGGTTAAATCAACTTTAAATTACTTCAAATTAACCCTGATCGGCTCCAAATCGTCAATTCTACATCTTGGTTGCTCGATACCTACAAAATAGGAAAATAAACACGTAAAATTTGACAATGAGTCCGAATTAAGCTAGGAATGATAGCTCTTTTTGAGAGCTATTAGTAATGGTGAAGATATGTCAAAATTTTCAAATGCAATTGTATTAAGCACATTCTACTTGTCAATCAAATTGGTTTTCTTATTATAGATTATGTAGTAGGTCCTACTCACCACAGAGATAGTATACCAAAGGTAATCAAACGAGGTCTATTTTTACATTACTATTGATTATTGCCTTTACACTAGGGTAGACGTGGTTTAATTATAGGTTTCACTCTCAAAGGGAATGAGGTTCACTTGATTGTGTATTGAAGGGTAAATAATGAGAAATTAGATGTAATAATTGAATGTGATTAGATTGTTGATCCTCTTTTTTGCAATAATATTACGATTGTTGACGTAAGGTGTGTTTGGGATTCATTTTCAGGTGATTAATTTTAAAAATAAGTCATTTTAGGAAGGAAAAAAAATTAAGTGTTTGGCATACTTTCAAAATGGATTTTGAAAAAATGTGTTTATAAAGAGGTTGTCTTCAAATGCATGAAAATAAGTCGACTTATTTACAAATGTAGCAAAATGTCATTGTTTATCAGAGATAGATATTGGTGGACATTTATCGTCATAAACAATGTCATTTTTCTATATGAAAATATTTTTTTACCAGTTTTACCAATTAAAACAATTACCTTTTATAAAATAAGTTGGTGTAGGTAGAAATTTTGAAACAAAAATTTGAAAATAATTCATCTAATGAAAGTACGGTTGTATTTCATGTTTTCAAATATGTGTTTGGTAGCATATTCGAAAATCAAATTGTAATTTAAATAATTGTTTAAAATATATCTAATGCTATATTTTCATAAATCATGTTACACGCTAATATTTAGTTGACAATAAATATCATTGATTTATTTATGAATATGATGTTTAAAAAGTTTATATAAATTATTATTCTGTAATATTATATAATTTATAAAACATTACACAATACATATTCTATATTCTACAAAAATGAATTGAGTTCATAGTATCAATATTGTATTTCTAAATATTTTTATCTTTATTTAATATAATCATACACTTTAAAATTTCAAATTCAAAATCTACATACAACGAAAACATAAAAATAATATTTTCATAATTTACATGGTTTAGATCACAGGATCTAAAAGTAGTTTCTAAAAACGTAATCTGGGTCATCTGCCAAACACATGTTGAACTTAGTAAATTTAAAAACATAATACGATTTTCTATCGAACATGCCTTAAATTATTTAAAACAATAATTAAATGGACCTACTTTTCATATTAATATTACGTTTAGTGAAAGTGCCCTTGACACTATCAAAATTACATAAATGACTAGTGATTGCCGAATCTTTGTACTTCAATTCCAAAAGCAGCATTAACATTACAAACATACAAAAATGATATTAAAAAAAAAAAAAGTAACATTTGAAGATATATATATAAGGGTATTCGTGGGTTGGGTTGAAAGACTTTTTAGACCCAACCCAATTGTTCGGGTTGTAAATTTTTTCAATCCAAATAACCCTTATTAAAAAATGAATCCAACCCAACCAAACCTAACCATGAAATATTTGGGTTGGATTGGTTCGGGTTAATCGAGTTATTTATTTAAAATTTTGTTTTAAAGAGAAGCAAAATGTAAATATGTAAAAATATAATTTAATTATTTTAATATATTGAATTAAGATAACAACTCAATTTCAATTTATATAGTGAAAATTTTCCTTTTAAAGTGCAAAAAAACTAAGTTTGAGAGTTGTTGAAGTATACATTATTAAAAAAATATATATTGGAATTAAATAAAATTAAAATCAATATAGGTATAAATAATTGTGTTATAAGTAATAAAAAATATATTTTAAAGTTAATAATAAATTCGGGTTGGTTTGGGTTATATTAGATGAACCATGAACCAACTCAACCCATAAAATTTTCATTTATTTGAACTCAACCCAACCCAAACTGCACAGGTAGGGTTGGGTTGATCGGTTTTTTCGGATCATTGGGTTTTTTGAACACCAAAATATCTGTCTCTTATACACATCTAGATGTGTATAAGAGACAGTATATATATATATATATAAGAATAAATAAAAGAGGAATATTCTTCAAGAATCCTTCTAGGAATAAAATATTCTTCAGTAATGTTACAGTCCATCAACGATTAAAACATTGATTTGGACCATAGTTTACGTTGGTTAAACGAGTTTAAAAATTTTGCTTTTGAAAAAAAATGACATTTAAAAAACTTTTTAGTTGTATACAAAATGGTTATTATATGACTAAATCGAACATAGTTTAATTGACATACGAGTGTTAGTAACTACGAAGTATGTAGTTCGAATCCTTTTAATTTCATATTGTATTAAAAAAAGGGTTATTATGATAGATATAATATAAGTTTTATACCAATTAAGCTATATTCAACTTTGACGATATAAAAGAACATTCTCGGGAAAAAACAAAAAACAAAAAACCTTATATATTTCTATAGTTGATAGGGCTATTTGATGTTAAAGTTCAAATACATGTAATTATATATATATATAATATTATTAATATATTATATATATATTATATCTATATATATAATTACATGTGTAACTAGAATTGTGCCTTGTTGATTCATTTGGTTGCCTGGCTAGCTAGCTGCCAAATACTGAGAATCTAAAAATATAAACATACAAACTACAAAGTTAAATAACTTAATACTATCGATATAAGCTTTTAGCCATTCCAAGGTGATTAATATTTTTCCTTTTCTAGATTTTTTTTAAAAAAAAATCTATCTCACGAGAAAATTGGACCTCTCACTTCAAGGTTAGTACTCAAATATTATGTCGGTCAAATTATACTCATGTTGGCATTTTTCTAGTTTAATTACTTGATACATTTGAGATTTATATAATTTTGAGATTGTCGAACTCGGAGGGTACAAAAAAATTAAATAGTCTTTCATGTCAATATGTATTTGTTGGACCGATATGACAATCCTAGAGCGGTGAATGGGGTTTAATTAAACTTTTTCTTAGAGTATGATCAGTTTGATCTAATTAGATGTTTTAAAATTAAATTAATAAAAACTCTTATTTATGCTAATTAACGAGATTGATAAAAATCATATAACAATGTACTCAGTCAATCTCAATCAACAAAATCATGCAATTAAAAATTGATACAAAATCATTAGTAAAGAGTTAGAGGAGAAGACACCGTATTTTTATGTTTGGTCAAACTCGACCTACATCCACTTTCCCAAGTGTCTATTGGGATTTCGATTAACAAATTTCTTTGAATATTTCCACAATCGAATAGCTACCTTGCTCCCTTTACGAGTTCAAGAGCAAACTCAGTCCTTTCCATAGGTTAGGATCCAACCGTCACAATGTTTTTGAAGCTTTAAATCACACAAATAAAACTCTCTAAAAAGAGTTTGTATACAAGTTTGAGCTCACACGCTTTAATCTTCACACTACAAAGAAAACTCTTTTAAGAATAAGATGAAAAAAAATCAAATTGAAAACTTGTAGAAAGAGTAACAATGGTAGCCTTTTTGCTAGTTTTTTAGGATTGTAAAATATGAAAAGTTGAAATAATTTTAGAGAATATCAAGTATAAAAATAAAGGGAGGTGAGATAAAAAGTGGATTTTAATTTGGGTCTGGATTGTTCAAAAAATTAAATTGAACATGGAGATTTAAACTCAAATAGTTGTTAAATACAAACAAAAAATTATATAATAATATATATCTTTTAAAACCTAACAAAAAAAAAAAAAATAGCCTACCATTTGTCAAAGAGATTTTTACATAATAATGTATATCTTTAGGTCATATATTTAAAAAATGTCTTTAAAATTGAATTTTTTAATAAAAGTTTTTGGTATTATTTTTGGACAAAATTATCCTATATATATATATTCCTATTTACAAAACTTTCTTAATAATGGAAAACAAATACATTTATTATAGTGGGAGAAAATACACTAAATATGATTTTTTAACATTTTCAAATTGATAAATAAAATGCATTTATTTGTTGGGATTTTTTCCTTTATTTAATTTAATTGAAGAGAGAAAATACATTTAATTAAATTTTATTTTCTATTTTGGTTGGTTTCACGTTTTTTCCAGATTCATGGTTATTTAAAATATACCTCCTAACATTTTGTTATGTATTTAAAAATATTTTAACAAATATATGAAATATACCACAGTATATAAATTAGAGATTGATTCAATTCTTGACATAATTCACCGTTTTGTTTTTCATGTTGATTTTTGGTATTACGTGAGATATTTTATTGTCTATTCACTTGTGCATGTAATATGTTCCATTGTTTATTTGGAAACATTCTAAAAAATATATGAAATATACTGGTAAAAATATTTGATATCTACTCAAATATTCATGGTTATTTTTAAATATGTTTTAGAACATAAATTTCAGAACATATATACAAGTGTGTATATATCATATATCATAAATTCAAAGTAATCGGAAAAAAAAATATCTACCATAGTATATAAATCATAATGGATTTAACGTTCAACATATAACATATATATAAGCATATATATCACTAAACAAGAAATCTAAATAAACAAAAAACAATCGCGTTTATATAAAACAAACAATTATATATATACACACACATTTATTCTTGTTTTGTGTGTCCAATAACTCTTGTCATATTCGTCTCTTCTCCTCCCCATCTTCATCTTGTCCAAAGTCCCCGTCATTGACCGGATCTTCTTGCCTAGCTCCGTCGATTAGATCTGCCTGAGTTCGCGCGCGGATCTGATCACGCTTGGTGTCAGAAGCTTCACCACATCGTCTCACCCCCCGTCCGTTTGCTCGAGCTCGGTGCCAAAAGCTTCACCACTCCGTCCCGCACCACACCGTCTCACGTCGTCCGCCTGCACCACGCCATCGTCTGCTTGTGCCCGCATCGGATTTGCTCGTGCCCCACGCTGGAAGTTTCGCCTTCCGTGAGGCCGTCCCAAGTCATCCGTCTGCAACCACGTTGTCGGGAAGTAGAAAAAAAGAGGGAATATGAAGAAGATTCCAACATATTTTTCTTTTTTAAAAAGCAACACGGATAGTCAGGAAGCCCTAGGACCGTGCATGGGAGAGAGAAGCCAAATATTTTTATTTTTCTTATTTTATTTTTTTGTAGAAGAACATAGACGAGGCCCAAATGGTAAGTGTACACCAACTTTAGTGAAAATTTGTATTCTGTTGGCCTATTTTTAGAATAAATCCAATGTTAAAAGACAAAAGTGTAGTATGAGTCTAGAATTAAGACTATATGTATAGAGAGCCATTTATCAAAAACTAGTCATTAGATACAAATATAAAATAATATTAAATTTAGTTTTTTAACAATCCAAAAATAAAAAATTCACCATGTGTCACTCTCCATTGTTCGTAGATTTTTATAATTGGTCCAATTTAATTATTTGGCCGCCACATTACTATCTCGGGTATTTTTCTATTATGCTTATTTTTGCTATATTTTTTTCATCCGAACTTCAATTTGGATATTCAAAAGGCATCGAAATCGTTGTTCCGAACTTTACGGTATAATGATTCAAAATAATAAAATTATCGATAAACAAAAACCAGAAAAGTTAACTTATAATCATGTCTGTGATTTTTACATCTAAGTTAACTTATAATAAACAACTTAATTCGTGTTGCGTTCCAAAAATATCAATCGAACTTTGAAAAAATTCAATAATACATTTAAATTTTTCAGAAAAGTTAAAAAATTATCAAATATTCTTATCCTCTGTACATTGTTTTAAAAAGTTATTTGAACTTTAGAAAATAAATTTAAAACAATATTCTCGCCGTTATTATATATACGAAGTTGTTAGTACATCATTTCATAAACATTCTAGGTGCTTTCAAAATTTAGATAAATATCTCAATGTATTTAAAAAAAAAAAAAAATAGTTGAAAAATATACGTACTAAATAGTATATGGACGAAAACCATCCATTTCAATTTACGACTTCCTCGTCTCTCATCTTTGTTTTTCACTCGATTCTTTGATACTTTTTTAATCCTCTTTTATCATTATTATCATTATTAATCTCTAAAACCAATTTCCCTTATTTTTCTTCATCTTCTTGAATACCGTGACTTTAAATAACAATATGAACACTCATGAACATGCTTAAAAATGAATATAAAAAATTTCAATACTCAAATTAATATATATATATATATATATATATTCGAACTTATTATAAGTTGTAAATAATCATTTGAAAACAACCCATATATGTACTTCCATTTTTTTTATATAGATATCCTAATTTTTTCCAATTTGTCCAGGTCATACACCAAATTTCTTAGCAACCAATTCATGACCCAAAAAGTCGAGCTAAAGTATCATAAAATCCTACAGAATCCCAAAATCAAAATATTCCATCAACACTCACAATAGAATGATAGATGAATGTTACCTTTGATTATAGAGAACCTTTTTAACTTATTACAACAAATAAACTAATTTGAATGGTAAAATGGATCAATGAAGTTTTCATCGCCACAAATTTGTTAATACACGTGTTTTATTTATTTTCACTCCCATCGATTGTCCTAAAATTTATAATCTAAATTCTTAATGTGTTTCTCTTTGTTGTATATTAAACTCAAATGATGTATTCACTCACGCTCAATTACTAATATACAATTATATTAAATATTTTTTAATGCAAACTTCGTTGAAGCAACCAGACACCAATACAATCCCACGAGGAATAGAGGACAACCAATATGGGAAACAAGACTCTCAACAGGCTTCATGCACTTCATTGACAAAATAAAAATGTAGGACATTAAAACAATTGAAAATAGTGCAAGCAAGCGAGTAAGCTTCAAAATTACAAGAACAATAACAATAAGCATAAAAACAATACCCGCCCACAATGCAATCTCGGTCGTAGCTTCATCAACGTGTTTTTGTTCCCAAGAGATTGTATGACACTCTTCACGGATGATCTCGATTGAATCATATCTGACAATAAGAGGCTGCTTCAAAAACTCGATGTCTGAACAAAGCATGACGACTCCATTCTAATGGCATCGCCTTCAAATGATTTAATTAGCCATCAATTTTTAATGCGAATAAGGTCAACACACATACAAGATCCTCAATAGTCCCGAATCACCCACCCCAACCCACTAATTTATTTTGTTCACTACTCCACGAGGTACCAACATTAAGTTTCCATTAACCTTCAAGAGAGGGGGACCATTAATCCTAACTCATGTGACTCTCAGATCTCACCAACGTGAGGAACAAGTCCATAGAATCAAGACTAATGAGGAGATAATTATCAATCATGCCAAGCATTTAAAAAACATCATACTTTTTACAACGAAAATCCGAGGTGAGGAGTTGATTTATAAACATTTAAGCCACAAAATCCTCAGTGATTCCATTATTCAACTTCTCTTGTTGCTATAACATATGCGCTTGGGTTGAAGGGTGTGATTTTATAGATTAATAAATAGAAGGGGGGGATGTATTGGAGACGAGAGTGAAAAACAGGGAAGCAAAGATCATCCTCCATTGTAAATAACAATTTAGGCACATATACATTAAATTAGGACGTTCCACATGTACGATTTGAGTTGCACCCACGTACGGATGGATGCATCGATTCAATGTATAACAAGATTCAATTGAACAATTGTATCCCTTGATATAAGTTGTAACTATTTGATCATACTTTCAATGGAACGCCTCGAAACTACAGGGGATTGAAGAAAGCAATGGTTCTCTAACATGATAAACAACGTTTTAGGCACATTTATATTGTGAGTACATAATGTTTCACACTTACCATTTGAATTGCACTCATTTAAATAGCAACTATTTGACCATGCTTTCAATAGGCATACCTAAACACCAAGAGTATTCGCTTTACCAACAAAAATTAAAGGACAAAACAAGGGTATATTAAAATTGTAAGGGCAAAATATGAAACAAAAATTTTCTTCCATAACACGTGCGATTAATGTGAAATTTACAAATTTATTTTAGGGCACAGAAAAAAAGTTAAAAAATATTATAAGGAATAAACTGTTATATTGTTTAACTCAAAATAATTTAACTTTACGAAAAGAATGACAAAGTAAAAAATTATGAAAATTTGTTCAAATATATATTTACCGTTAGATCGTGATATTGTTTTCTATTTATAGACTATATCACAAATCCACACATTTAAGGATGCACCATTTCATCATAGAGCCACTCATACATTAATAATTGTAATAATAATAATAATAAAAAAGATAAATGACTGTTCAAATATATCTTTTATAGTTGAATCTCGATGTTTCATATTTATAGTATAGAACGTACCTAACATAAAAAGGATGAAGGAAATCGACACTCGAGATCTTCGTGAGCAGGGGAAGCAAGATTATTCCAAATTACAATCATGAATCAACAAACCATTTACAGTGGACTTCAATACAAGTGGTTATACAATTTTCAGAGAAATTATAGCATGAAACAATAAATGTACAAAGGAAAAAATTGTATTAACGTATGTAGAAACGTCTCCACGCTCTGATGTGCGACTCTGATCGAACAACCGCAATCACGAACACTCGATCTACACGACCGCAACACCGCACGAACACAGCACGAACTCTTCGCACTCGTCCTCAACGATCTCCTCGGTCACGAACTCCTCCGCAACAGCGAACGACCTCCGCAGCACCACGAATGGCCTCCAAAATACCTTGACGGTGTCGAGTTAAGTCTAACACCACCAACAAGGCGACCTTGGTATTCTCAGTGTGAGAATACAGAGGGTGGGCTCTGTTCGGACTTGGTGTGAGGCAGACGAACGGAGGAAATCAGATCGTGTACATGACTGGGCAAGTGGGAGAAGTTGGAGACTTATCGTATAGGTCGATACTCAATTGTTTAGATAAAACTAAGCGGTCGTCTAGCAAAAGCTATGCGATCGTTTAACTCTATCGTTTAGCTCGGTCGATTCTACACGATCGTTTACCTTGGACCAACGATCGTCTAGCAAAGCTATGCGATCGTTTAGTAAACACTGCATGATCGTTTAGCTAGCACCTGCACGGTCGTTTACCTAGCCCAACCGTCGTTTAGTAAATCTGTATTTACTTGACGACTTCCGTGAGTTTCTTTTCGCTGGAGAAAAAACGCAAAAAAATTTCAATCTTTTTGTAAAACACTCTTCGCGCTTGTCCTCAACGATCTCCTCGCTCACGAATTCCTCTGCAATAGCGAACGACCTCTGCAGCACTACAAACGGCCTCTGAAAAACCTCGAATGTGTCGAGTTGAGTATGACACCACCAACAAAGCGACCTTGATATTCTCAGTGTGAAGATTCAGAGGGTGGGATCTGTTCGGACTTGGTGTAATGCAGACGAACAGAGGAAATCAGATCGTGTATACGACTAGGCAAGTGGGAGAAATCGGAGACCTATCGTATAGGTTGATGCCCAATCGTTTAGATAAAACTATGTGATCGTCTAGCAAAAGCTATGCGATCGTTTAGCTCGGTTGATTCTACACAATCGTTTACCTTAGGACAACGATCGTCTAGCAAAGCTATGCAATTGTTTAGTAAACATTGCACGATCATTTAGCTAGCACCTGCACGATTGTTTACCTAGCCCAGCCGTCGTTTAGTAAATCTGTATTTACTTGACGACTTCCATGAGTTTCTTTTCGCCGGAGAGAAAACTTAAAACTTTTTCAATCTTTTGTAAAACACTTTTTTTTTTCAAAATAGGAAACCGATTTCCTTTTAAACTCACGGTTACCATGATCAATAACCACCCACTACATTTTATTATTTAAAAGAAAAAGTAGTAATTATCTAATAATTAATATTATTATAAATATAAATGATAACCAACTTATCATACTATATTTATAACCTATAGTTTTAATATTTCATCTCACGAAACATATAAACAATAGTTCTTTTTCTATGCAATGGTACTTAATGTAAATCTCATTTACATCAATCCTCCACTAGTTGTATCTTATACATTATACCGATTATATCACATATAATCAAAATAACTCTTGTCAATTTGAACATTTCAAATCAACACTAAAAACTTGATCTTTCAGCATAAATCCAAGCTACCAATGGGACCTCATGGACTTGTAGATCCAAAGCTCTAACGGTACGTGAATAACTAACTAAACTCTTGAGTCACGGGATCCACCATCCGTTAACTGTCAGGCACTCCACTAAAGATCGACAACTGAACTCTCCTCACTACAGATATATTATGTGTCCATCTTAACCAATCAGCAATGCGATAACCCTTCACAGATCGCTCGTAAGTTCAGCTAGGCCAATAACTGTTAAGCTCCTATAGTTACATCTGTCTCCTTAAGTACCACTAATCCCTCTAATGAACATAAGTCATAGTCCTACTATGACTGGGTCTTCTCTTCCAAAAAGAAGTTGTGGCCACTATGCTCAAGCCCCGAAATCAGCCCTTAAAAGAGGAATCTCTCTACTTATCCCTGCTTTGGGAAATGAGTGAATTCCATATTGTGGATCGAGTTTCCAGCTCCCAGGTCAGATAAGTCCCCAAAAAGGTAGGCATGTTGAGTTGGCAATCTGGCCACTCTCACTCATAATCAAATGACCGCCCTCAAAGGCAGGAGTTTACACAACACTCAGGATTGAGGTCGTGTCACCTATGGTCATTTAGGTGATATGCAAGTCTCTAGTATCAACGGCGTTATATACAGAGTCTAGTCATCTCGTGGTTCAGGTCTTATACAAACTCTCTGTATAGGACACCCCCACCCCATGTCTCCACATGAATAGTCAGGATCAACCATCTGTAGTAGTTTACAATACTTGCAAACCTCTACAAAGCAGACCATATTCGTTGTATCACCAAATTCAGGTATCCCACCTTAATCCTTATACTACAGACCAATTTAGGTTATCACTTAAGGTATGATTCACTTGTATATCACATACACATGCTTAAGTTCACATAAGATAACCAAAGAGCTTTGTTTATTGGATATGAGTAAACGCTATAATTAAATAACACTTATTTTTTTCATTGAACAATATGCATCTTTACAAAACAATGAGACTCCGGGAGAATTAGAACATCAATCCCAACAATGTCCCATTTGTCCTAATGACTCGAGAGACTAATGTACAATATACAATAAACTAGGGTATACCCCAATATCATCTCCGACTTGCCCTAGACAAGATGCCGCATGTTTCGCAGACCCAGACTCTCCAAGTGACCCTCGAACATTTTAGACGTGAGGGCTTTTGTAAATGGATCAACAACGTTGTGCTCCGATGCGATCTGCTCGACTATTACGTCACCACCACGCACAATCTCCCCGATCAGGTGATATTTCCATTCTATGTGCTTACCTCGACGATGACTCAGAGACTCCTTTGAATTTGCCACAGCCCCACTGTTATCACAATAAAGAGTGATAGGCAAATCCATATTTAGAACAACTTCCAAATATGCAAGGAACTTCCTCAGCCAAACAGCCTCTTTAACTGCTTCACAAGCCGCTACGTATTCGGCTTCCATAGTGGAGTCCACGATGCATCTTGATGCTTTCGACATACGCCTTCATTTAGGTATAAAGAGATGTCAGATTTGTTGAGATACTAAGATAAGTTGACGAGTCCAAGTTATGTATACTGGTAAGGATCAGATCCTTCTCCATACACAAGCATGTAGTCCTTCGTTCTCCGAAGATACTTGAGGATCGTCTTGACCGCCGTCCAGTGATCAAATCCTGGATTGGATTGATACCAATTGACAATCTCTACTGCATAGCAAATGTCGGGTTTGGTATACAACATAGCATACATCAAGCTTCCTACAACAGAAGCATAGAGAATCCGTCTCATTTCCTCAACCTCTTGAGGTGTCTTAGGACATTGATCCTTAGACATAATGATTTCATGCCTAAAAGGTAACAAACCCCTTTTGGAATCCTGCATCCTATACTTGATCAAAATTTGATCAATGTACGATGCCTGAGACAGGGCTAACTATTTGTTCTTGCGATCTCGAATGATCTGGATCCTGAGAACATACTGTGTCTCACCCAAATCTTTCATTTGGAACTGGACAGCTAGCCAACTCTTAATGTCTGTCAGATATTTTACATCATTCCCAATGAGTAGGATATCATCCACATACAGTATCAGGAAAGCTACTGAGTTGTTGATGATCTTCTTGTAAACACAAGACTCATCAACGTTCTGGTCAAAGTCAAACGACTTGACAACAATGTCAAATAAGATGTTCCATGATCGAGATGCTTGTTTCAACCCATAAATGGACCTATTAAGCTTGCAAACTCTTTGCTTTTGATTTGGAACTACAAACCCCTCTGGTTGAGTCATATAGATGGTCTCCTCAAGATTACCATTCAGAAAGGCAGTCTTGATGTCCATTTTCCATATTTCATAATCATAAAATGTGGCTATGAACAAAAGAATCCTGATAGACTTTAGCATGACAACAAGTAAGAAAGTTTCCTCATAGTCAACTCCCTCAACCTGGGTATAACCCTTTGCCACGAGCCTAACCTTAAAGGTTTGCACCTTTCCATCTACACCTTTCTTTCGCTTATAGATCCATTTACACCCAATAAGTCTTACCCGATCAGGTGGATCAATAAGCTCCCAGACGTTGTTGAAGTACATAGACTCCATTTTCTGGTTCATGGCTTTAACCCATTCATCTTTGTCAACATCCACCATTGCTTTCTTAAAAGACAATGGATCCTCGACGTCATCATTTGTAATGATGCTTTGGGTTTCAGTCAAACCCATGTAGCGATCCGGTGGGTTTATAACCCTCCCGCTACGTCGAGGCAGTCTCAACTCTTGAGTTGGTTGACTAGACGTTCTGACCTCAACAACTCTTGTTGATTCGTCGGCCTGTTCAACAACTCTTGTTGAACCCTCAGCAGTCTCAGTCTCACTAGAGATCTCATGTAAAACAAGCTTACTTCGTGGTTTATGAACCCTCGTGTGATCTTCTTCCAAGAAGATAGCATTAGTGGAAACAAACACTTTGTTCTCACTTGGATCATAGAAGTATCCTCCTTTCATTTCCTTGGGATAGCCCACAAAGAGGCAAACCTTTGAATACAGTTCCAACTTTTTTAGGTTAGTCACTAGTACATGTGCCGAACAACCCCAAATCCTGAAGTTGTGTAAACTACCTTTACGGCTTCTCCATAACTCAATAGGTGTTTCAGAAACACTTTTCGAGGGAACGTTGTTCAGGATATAACATGCAGTCTACACTGCATAACCCCAAAACAAGTCTGGAAGATGAGCATAATTTATCATAGGCCAAACCATGACCAAACCATGTCCAACAAGGTCTTGTTTCTCCTTTTTGATACACCATTCTGCTGAGGTATACCTGGGACCGAGAGTTGGGACATAATCCCATGTTCTATCATATAGTTCTGGAATTGGAGGTTCATATACTCTCCATCATGATTAGATCGTAGTGTTTTTATCTTCTTACCTAACAAGTTTTCAACTTCAGCCTTATACTCCTTGAACTTGTCAAGAGCTTCAGACTTACGTTGCATTGGGAAAAGATATCCAAACCTTGAATAATCATCTATGAAATAGATTAAATATTCATACCCACCTCGAGCTCTAACATTCATCGGACCACAAAGGTCTGAATGTACAAGCTCCAAGGCTTCCTTGGCTCTGTAACATTTTCCAGTAAAAGGTCGTTTGGTCATCTTGCCTTCGAGGCATGATTCACATACCGACAAGAAGTTTTCTTCTAAACTCTTTAGAAGTCCACTTTTCACCAACTTCTCAATCATATTGAGGTTGATGTGACCTAAACTTAGATGCCAATGATGGGTATTTTCCTTTGGAGAAACCTTTGGTCTTTTAGCTGTTGTTGTCGTACTGAACATTTCAGTGTTAAACAAGGCTTTAATGACTCGACCTTGGTACATATAAGTTATTTTCCATTGAACCAGAACCAATCTCCATTACATTCTTGAAAATAAACACTTTATTTTCAGAAAAGGAGACGGTATAGCCTTGTTCAATGAGATAAGAAATCGAGATTAAGTTCCTCTTGATATGAGGAACTACAAAAACATTATCCAGTAACAGATAACGTTTCTTGTCAACAAATAACTTAAGTCTGCCTACAGCAACAGCTGAAATAACCTCACCATTACCGACTCTTTCGAGTCATCTCTCCCTGTGGCAACGTTTGTCAGGAACTAAATCTTTGATAAGAGGAACTGACATGATTGGTAGCACATGAATCTAGGATCCAAGCAGAATCATCATTATCTACCAGACATGTCTCTAAGATCAATAAATCATATCTTATTGTCTTGTATCCTCTTTTGGAGATTAGTGGGATGGAGATCGTTTGCCACGAAATTTGTTTCACACGATTCTTCCCACTGTAATAAATTGGTCATTTTTAAAAGCTTTAAACGGAAATACTAACGAGTTACTGAAAAGAAAAAATACATTGACCTACGTTGGGTTTTAAACAAATACCCTTTGTAAAACAAAACAACATCCAATAAGGTTTTAGCAAAACTAACATGAACCCTGTGTGACATCTAGTTACGCAATGACGCTTCAAAGGTTTAGGACAAAATTCACCAAGGGAGGTCAGTTATCCCTCATCTGAATTGAGAAGATCTCAACCAGTCATTAATACCAGAACAACTTATGTTCCTATAACGACAAACCATCATTGATTTGGCCAAGATATCATTAACTTACTTAACAATCTTCCATAAGTGTGACCCGCCATTTTAAGCCCTAGAGGTCCGTCTTAAAAGGCCAATCCGAAGGGAAAAAATTCGATTGGGGCAAAACCTAAAACGAAACTATCCATTTATGGAGTTCACCTTGATATTGACCAACTGCACAAAACCCATCCGAAGAGGGCCGCATCAAAGGCGACACGAGGGCATACAAAATGATCTCACGGTGTAAACCAATGATATAAATCATAAGACGTGTTGGTATACACCCTTCACCCATTTACTATAAATACTCTCTCCGTCCATCTTGATATTGACTTATGCAAATACCATCCGAAGGGGGATGCATCTTGGGGCATCTCGAGGCCAAGCATAAATCTCACGGTGTGAACATACAGGGAGAAATGTGAGTGGAATCATAGACATATCTAATACGCCTTCTCCTCCCACCGATTATTTTATAACCTAGGGTTTAATTTACTTAGAAAAAACACGGCTAAGGATTTTAACTGAGTGAATTTTAGGTTTTCCCAAGAGTAATATTTGCTTTGGATAGTTGAACAACTTTTGATCATCATCCATTAAACTCTTTAACGGAGTCTTTGACCAAAACGTCGCATGCTTGTTAAAAATCTATCTAATTCACCTTTCCAGGTAGGTTCCCAGGTAGGGGTGTTACGTTTCAGTCAACTTAAGAACCCCAGCCTAGCCATAACCCGCCTTAGACAAAAGGTCTCGTATAGATAGGTTTACAACAAATTTAATCTTTTATTCCAACCAATTTAATCATATTAAATCGATCTTAAAAGATCAATCTAAGTTACTAAACTCTTTAGAACCACTTGAACTTAGGTCTATCTCAATCCAATTTTTAAAACCATTTTAAAAAACTTGAGTTCACCCTAAGTCCGCATGCAACTCTGAATTATTGATTTTAGGTCTAATTTCCTTTATAACACTTATAAACGGAAACAACCACCACAATGCGAAGCTAACACATGCAAGGCATTCATAACGTTTATAAACAGCCTAAGTGTCATGCTCAATGCATTGTCCATTCATTGCTACTTCTTTTATATAACACTTATACAAAAGCTGCAATGAAACAAGCAAAACATGCTTCCATTCACCCTTAGACTATAACATTTATAATAAAAGATTGATGCATGATAATACTCAATGCATGCAAAATATAACTCTTATATTTCATGATGCATGCACATGCTTTCAAGTAATTTCTTCATGCAATATTATAACATTTATAATACATGATGCACGAGTAATTGCACAACCTAAGGTGGGTTTTTAACCATATGACAAACACTTTGACATATAAGAACCATACATCACATGTATAATCAATAAAAGTTGATGAACCGGATTAAGTTGCCTTAAAACAAAAAAGGGAAAGCTAACTATTACAAAGACAAGGAGTCTCCGGTTCAAACAGGCGAACCAGGTCTTGAACTGCTCGGCAAAGCATCGCTTCTCCAACTATCCATCGTGTACAAAGCACCTCGCGATCGTCTACATGATAAAACAAACCCTTCATTCTATCGCTTACTAGTGCTCCCAGAGTTAAATGATCGTTTAGCATTACTATACGATCGTCTAGAAAAATCCAAACGATCATTTAGCCATTACAACACGATCGTGTACCTTTACTAAGTGATGAAGCCTGAAGTACACTATCTCTTAGCGCGCTCCGCACGACGCCCCCCTCCCGCGATTGTCTAAGCGACTACGACGCCGCAAAGCACCATCGCCTAAGCGATCGCTTAACTAGCGTCTCCGTATCGCATACGTTACCGTGCGATTGCATAGGTAGGTAACAGCAGGCGATGAGGCTTGCTAACTAACACGATCGTTAGTGCAGCGGCCTTCTATCTAAAGATGAGCACTCACATGGCTCCC
>NC_052351.1:51128378-51283804 GCF_009727055.1 Benincasa hispida
TCTACTAAAAGATGCTAGCTCACATGCTCCCACTACGATCGCCTACGCGATCCCGCAAACAACGCTACACGATATGGTAAACGATTTACCCCATCGCTTAGCATTAGTTGAAACCGTCGTTTAAGAAATTACTACACGATCACTCTAGAAAAAAATATCTAACACGATCGCTTAGTTAGCAATCCCAAGACGTTTTACCTGGATCACATGACCTGAATCAACGCCTTTATCTATTTTCTAGATTAGGACCGCATCGCATGCGTTCAAGCTTTATCACGAATGACTCACCGAACTCGAAACTTTTTCGTATTAAGACTTGATGCAAAGTAATTTCGCCCAAAAATCCAGGGCCCTTACAATTACACTTTATAAAATGAAAGCTTACAAGGCATTTAATCCCGAACATTCATCATTACATCCACAAATCATAAAAACGGTTAATACAATATTGCAGAAACCCACCGCGATGTAAAACACATTGATTAAAATCTGTAATTTAGAATATCAGAGAATCTGGAAAAAACACTCTGATACCTTGAAAGGAAATCGACTTCGAGTTTTTCGTGAGCAGCGGATAGCAGATTATCCAAATTACAATCTGATAACCAACTCTATATAGTCGACTTTATTACAAGTTGTTACTACAATTTAGAGAATATGCAGCATGAACACAATAGATGTATTAGAGGGACCAAACATTGTTACGTATCAGAAACATCTCCACGACTCCTATGTGCCGACTCTGACTCGAACAACCGCACCACGAACATCCGATTACATAGACCGCAAACACCGCACGAAACACGCACGACTCTCGCGCTCTCCTCAACGATCCTTGTCACGACTCTCTTAATAGCGAACGTAGTCCGCGCCAACACAACGCAAGCGACCTCGAAACCCCGAAGCGTGTCGAGTGATCTGCACACCACCAACAAGGTGAATTGGGATTCTCGGTATGAAAATCCAGGGTGGCTCTGTTCGGTTGGTGTGAGGTAGACGAACGGAGAATCAGATCGTTACACCGATTCGCAAAATGGAGACGTTCGGAACTTATCGTATAGGTCGCATTTCCAACCTCGTTGAGATAACACTACTTTAGATCGTCTAGGCAAAAGCTATAGCGACTTGGTTATTAGCTGTCGCATTCTAACACGTATCTGTCTGCCTGGGTCGAAGCGATCGTTTGACAAAGCTACTGCGATACGTTTAGTAACACTACCACCGATCGTTTAGCTAAACCTGCCACAATTATTTAACCGAGCCCCCGTCGTTTGACGTAAATCCCTGTACTTTATTTGAAGCACTTCCGTGAGTTTCTTTTCGTCGAAGCAGAAAACTTTAAAACTTTTTCAATCTTTGTCTAGAAACCACTTTTTTTTTTCAAATAGGATAGAAACCGACATTTCCTTTAAACTCACGTTACCATGATAAAAACCCCCTTACATTTGGTTATTTAATAAGAAAAAGTATTAATTAATCTAATAAATTAATATTATTATAAAAATATAAAGCAAACCAACTTATCATACAATTTTAACCTATAGTTTTAATATTCAGTCATCTCATGAAACATATAAACCATAGTTCTTTTTCTATTCCATGGTACTTAATGTAAATCTCATTTACATCAATCTTCCACTAGATGTATCTTATATATCATACCGATTATATCATATATATTCAAAATACCTCTTGTCAATTTGAACATTTCAAATCAATACCAAAAACTTGATCCTTCAACATAAATCCAAGCTATCAAGGGGACTTCATGGACCTGTAAATCCGAAGCTCCAACGGTACGTGAATAATTAACTAAACTCTTTAGTCACGGGATCCACCATCCGTTAACTGCCAGACACTCCACTAAAGACCAACAGCTGAACTCTCCTCACTACAAATATATTACGTGTCCACCTTAACCGATCAGCAGTGCGACAACCCTTCACAGATCGCTCGTAAGTTCAGCTGGGTCAATAACCGTTAAGCTCCTGTAGTTACATCTGTCTCCTTAAGTACAACTAATCCCTCTAATGAACATAAGTCATAGTCCTACTATGACTGAATATTCTCTTCCAAAGAGAAGCTGTGACCATTATGTTTAAGCCCTGAAAACAACCCCTAAAGGAGGAATCTCTCTACTTATCCCTGCTTTGGGAAAAGAGTGAATTCCATATTGTGGATCGAGTTCCCAGCTCCCAGATCAGATAAGTTCCCAAAAAGGTAGGCATGTTGAGTTGGCAATTTGGCCACTCTCACTCATACTAATCAAATGACCGCCCTCATAGGCAGGAGTTCACAGAACACTCGGGATTGAGATCGTGTCACCTATGGTCGTTTGGGTGATATGCAAGACTTTAGTATCAACGGCGTTATATACAGAGTCTAGTCATCTCGTGGTTTAGGTCTTATACAAACTATTTGTATAGGACACCCCCACCCCACATCTCCATATGAATAGTCATGATCAACCATCTATAGTAGTTTACAATACTTGCAAACCTTTACAAAGTGGGTCGTATCCGTAGTGTCACCAAGATCAGGTATCCCACCTTAATCCTTATACTACAGACCGATTTAGGTTATCACTTAAGGCATAATCCACTTGTATATCACATATACATGCTTAAGTTCACATGAAATAACCAAGGAGCTTTGTTTATTGGATATGAGTAAATGTCAGAATTAAATAACACTTATTTTATTCATTGAACAATGTGCATCTTCACAAAACAACGAGACTCCGAGAGAATTAGGACACTAATCCCAACAAAGGATACATACACATTGTCTTTAATAGTTATAACTAGAAAAAGCTGTTCGAACATTTATATCGTTAGATCATTATGTTTCATATATATATATATAGATCATGTGAAATAATAGTAATAATTATAATGAAAGAAAAATAAACAATTACCAAAAAAAGGTAAAGGCCAAGTAGGAACATAAATATTCACATCTCATAGCTTAATTTACCTAATTTATTATTGTAGTCTCACGAAGGTTGAGGTCACGTGCGCATTGGTCCTCTCACGTGACATGGCCTTCTCTCTCTACCCTAATATTTTTTTTTCTCTCACTTCGCACTTTCATTTCTCTCCTCTCTCTCTCTCTCTCACACAGTGAAGTATATGCGAAGCCGAAACGAAGTTCTTCTCTGCAACTCTTCTCCGGAACCCTAACCGTCGATAACCTCAACGGGGATCGCTCTGACGTCCGGCGAGGCGTCTCTTAGCTTACAACATAACATGGACGTCGATCAGTCTGATTCACAGAAGGCTCAGACTCTACAATCCCTAACCAGTGGTTCTCTTGGTTCGTCTCTCTCCAAGCTCGCCGCCTCTTCTCGGGGCATTCCGGCCGAAAAAGACTTTCACTTTTATTACAACTTCGACGAATTCAAAATCCCAATACGGAACATCGAGCGCCAATCTCAGTCGATGCTCGAGACCATTGGCTCGTCCGCCGAAGTTTGGGGTAAGGAAATGACGTTCCCTGAGGATACCGACGACGCGTATGATTGGTTGGTTAATGTTAACGATGAGATTTTTGAACGGTTCGACGTGTCGCTGGATGAGTTTCAGAGGACTCGGAAGGAGGAGGAGGAGGAGAGTGGGAGGGCAGTGGCTTTGACGGCAGACCCTGATGATGGGTTTCAGTTGGTGTGTGGGAAGAAGAAGAAAACTCCGAGTCATGAAGACGAGATGCATGATTCGAGTTTTGAGTCGAGTGTGAAGGTTGCTACCAAGGATAAGAAAACTTTAGGGGTGAAGCCGAAAGTGCCATTTCATATACCAACCATTCGTAGACCGCAGGATGAGTTTAATATTTTGGTTAATAATTCAAATCAGCCGTTCGAGCATGTCTGGTTGCAAAGGAGTGAAGATGGCTCGCGGTTTGTACATCCACTGGTATGTTTAACCCCCTTTGGCTTGTTGTGGTCTTAAAGTGTTAGTTTTTCATTTTCTTTCATTACAAGGTAGGAAGGAGAATATTCTTGGCTCAAGTTAACTTATCTTGGTGCTTAGGATTATTTCTGGAAGTTAAATACTAAATTTTAATGGCTCTACTAAAAAGAAAGACCAAATTTTCATGGCCAGGCCCAGAAGTTTTTGGCTCATCTTTTGTAAAATTGGTCCTTGGTTTAGCTGGGATAGCGATTGGAATTCAATGGGATTGTCAAGTGTATGGTGTGTATCATGGAAGTCGAGTGTTGTTGCTTACTTCAATTTACTTGTTTGTGCAGGAAAAACTCTCCGTATTGGACTTTGTCGATAAGATTAATGAAGATTTCCAACCTATCTATCCACCATCTTTGGATTGTACTCCTTTCAAATTCATAGAGGAAGTCAATGATTTGAAAGAACTGGCAGCTAAATTGCGAGGGGTGAACGAATTTGCGGTACAAAACTATTACTAATTTCATTTTATGATGTCATAAGAGGAACCCTATTTGATTAAAGGGAATTATTTTGTATTTACTGAATTTAGACTGTGTTTTAAATTATTTTGGTGTACCAAATGTTTACTTCCCAAGCTTTCATGTTTGCATTATTAATTTGAGCTGGGTAAGAAATCAATGAGATGTATAAATATGAATTCAAGATTAGTTGCACTATTATCAAGTACATCAGAGATTGGCTCTAGTTTGCAATGAAACATAGTACATTTTGTAAAATTTCTCACACTATGATTTTATTGATAAATATCTAACACTCACTTTTGATGTGCTTTTTATATTCACATTTTCTTTCTAATTAGATTTCTGTGTTCTTTCATTTGATGCACACTGTTAATCTTGTAGGTTGATTTGGAACATAATCAATATCGATCCTTTCAAGGACTTACCTGTCTGATGCAAATTTCTACAAGAACTGAGGATTTTGTTGTAGATACATTGAAGCTTAGAATTCATGTGGGGCCCTATCTGAGAGAGGTTTTCAAGGATCCATCAAAGAAAAAGGTTAGCGTTGGAGAAGAAGTGTTTTTTGTTGGCATTTTAGTTTGCATGGGGTTTTTATTATAATATTTATACTCATTTAGGTGCTGCATGGAGCAGATCGAGACGTCGTGTGGCTTCAACGAGACTTTGGGATTTATATTTGCAACTTGTTTGACACTGGGCAGGTGGTGTTTTTAAAGCCATTATCTTGGATCCATTCAAGTATTTGTTTTGTTATTTTGTCTTTTTATGGTTATTCCTCTTGTTAAATTCTCTTAGGTCTACATTAAGGTAATGGTCTGCAAGTTACAATCTCATTCCTAGGTTTCTGCATGAATTTATCCCCTCAGATGTATATAGTTATTCCCTTCTCTGTACTCGTGCTTTAGTTCTTGCATTAGTATCTCAATATCTTCAAATTACTATGTGAGTATGTGTTTGTTCTTTTATCTCCCTTTATCATTGTTTTCACAAATTATGCAACTTCTGGCTATCACGTAAATTTTTTTCAGAGGTATCCTGAAATTTGGTACAGGTTTTCCATCGATGATAAGAGCTAGAACGTTTCTGAATTTCTGATTATAAAAAAAATCATCATCCTTAGTAATCGCAATCATTTTTAAAACTATATTTCTTTGCTTGGGTGTATCAGGATGTTGATGTTCCAAGTTTAATGGTTTTTACATGTTTTGACGGCTTTTCTAGTCATCAAATAAGGCTCTACTTGTGATTTCTTGCTAGTGGCCCTCAGGTTCTTTTTCCCGGAATAAGTGATTGATTTATGATTAATTAGATTTTCATGAATCATCTATCTTTAGACTTCTTTTGAGGATACTGGGCCGTCTTTCTCTGTGTGTTAACTTTAAGAGAATGAATAACTTTCTACTTGTAGATTCATACACATTTTTATTCTCAGGCTTCAAGAGTATTGAAACTGGAAAGAAATAGTCTGGAGTATCTCCTTCATCACTTTTGTGGTGTTGCAGCCAATAAAGAGTAGGAACTTTCTCTCTCTGCATCTGGATGCTTTGTGTGGAATTGAACGGGTCTTTTTCTGTAGCTTTAACAGTTAAAATTTGTCACAGGTACCAAAATGCAGACTGGAGATTAAGACCTCTCCCTGAGGAGATGGTGAGGTATTAATGTCGTTGGTTCTTGTCATGTAGTTTTTCCTTTTTCCCTATTAGTTACACCTTTGTTTATATATTTTTCTCCCGGAAGATGCCAATTATTCTGTTGCATTATTATTTTTTTCTCTAGTAATCTCTGTGTGGATGCTTTTGACAATGTGAATTGAAGAGTGAGACAAGACAAGTGTTGTAAAATCTTTAAGCTTGTGGTCTACATTTAAAACAAACTTGATAAGGAGAAAATAGAGCGCTGGTATGCGGTGATGCTTAAGTTAAAAGATCAGTGCAATTTTTCTCATATGGAGTCTTCTGTAAGAGTCTTTGGTGTAACTAGTGTTCTGTTTTCCCTGTAAATGTCCAACCAGTCATGGATGTATGATATATCAACAAAGTAACCAAGTCCATCCTTTAGGTATTGCTTGAAGTTTTCTTTTATTTTACAGTATTTCATTGTATGCTTTAACTCCATATCTTTTAATCACAGATATGCAAGGGAAGATACACATTATTTGCTGTATATTTATGATTTGATGAGGATGAAACTGTCTTCAATGCCCCGTGAGTCTGAAGAATCTGACCTTCCTCTGGTAGAGGTATAGTTGCTATCGATATTCTTATGCAATTTTGTTTTAAAAAAACTAGAAATTTTTGGATTTAGGGAAATGTGGTTGAGCTTCGTTCAGCTACCTGTATACGTAACATGCTGCTAATATTGTTTCGCCTTCATGTTTGTGTTACAAATTGTAGATTCTCTTTAAAGTTACTGGTAACTGAGATCATAAATAATGTTTGTGTTCTTAATTAGTGTATCAGGACAGGAACTGAATTTTAGCTATTTAAATGATAGGTCATCGAGTTCTTCATTTCCAGTAGTACATGTTTTTCAAAACAACTTGGAATCTGAATGGATTTCATTCAGCTTAGAGAAATGGTTATAGAGCTGATGGAGAAGTGTATGTACTTCTTCTGGATTAAGATGAAATTCATTCTTCCATTCTGTCAATGTTCTAAAGCAAGATGTTGCTTGAAGCCTTGAAGTATGGAAATAAGAATTACAGGTTGCATCACCACCACCATCATCTTCAGCATTTTAAAAGAATCTGTTTAGGACTTATTCTGTCAGATGAGATTTGCCCTATAACATCGTGAAATCCCATTTGACTTATGGTGATCTATATATTTTTCAGTATAGATATTGGGTTGCTGCCTGTAAGATTTCAAATTCAATCAACTTGCACTTCATGTTTTCAATTAAGAGGGCACTGCTAATTGCATCTTTGACTGAATTTTTTAATTGTTTTTTGGGAGATGGAGGATCTGATATTCAGTGTGGTTCAACATTTGTCTGGTGTCATTTAATTGTTTTTGGGAGATGGGGGATCTGGTATTCAGTGTGGTTCAATATAGGAGATCACCTTTAATTTTATGCTCTGTGGTGGCTGAAGGTTAAGTTTTTACTGCTATGTAGCATTACTTTTCCTTTTTGATGAACCGACCTTGTTTTTCATAGGTCTACAAGCGAAGTCATGACGTATGCATGCATCTTTACGAGAAGGAGCTGTTGACAGAAAGTTCATATCTTTATGTGTACGGGTTAGTTTTCTTCATTCTTGGGTAAAAAAGACATTAGCATTTGCAGTTCACTTCTGCTGGTGAAATCTCTCTTTTTCTTTTCGCTCTGCATTTAGTGGAACTTTTAAGTTTTTGTGATTGATGTCCTAATTTCTATTTATTTTAATATAGATTGCAGGGTTCTGGTTTCAATGCTCAGCAGCTTGCTGTTGCTGCAGTAAGTTTTCTTACACTTTACATTTTATCATAGTATATGTCATCAGGATGGTAACAGGGATGAAGACCTCTTACAAATATCTTATTTCTTTTATACAAAAAAGGGGTCAGTTAAGCTGTCCACCAAGTATGCTAATAAAATTAGAAAAAAGACCCCTATCAGCAAAAATAATGGAGGGTTACCAGTACAAACCGGTTCTTCACACCCAATGTCTTACAACTTTCCTCCAAATTTGAGGTTCCAACCGTAATTTGTCTCAGTCCAGCACTCTTGGTAGAGTCCGCTATCTGATAAAATATAAGGAAGAAGGTTTTAGACTTGTCGTCACCTTTCCGCTTAACCCTTAAAACAAGGAGCCATTTTCCACTTGACAGGAGTACCTCTGCAATAGCGCGTTCTTCTTAGAGATGATATAAATTGGTTCTATATTTATTTTGGAAAGAAAAAGATAAATTCATTAGAGGCTAGATCATATGTCATATTTAATTTATGTTGCTGGAAGTAAATAACCTTATTTACGATGTAACAGGGTCTCTTTGAGTGGCGAGATGTTGTTGCTCGTGCAGAAGATGAAAGTACTGGTTACATATTACCAAACAAAACGCTACTGGAAATTGGTAACTGGGAAAGCCATGCTGGCATTTATTGTTAGAAATAATTTATTTTTTGTAGCTTACTGCAGAATTTTAACATATTTTTCTCCTTGTTAAAAGCCAAGCAGATGCCTGTCACCGTTAACAAATTACGTAGACTACTGAAATCAAAGCATCCATATATTGAACGCAATCTTGCTTCGATTGTTACCATCATCAGGCATTCGATGCTCAATTCTTGTGCATTTGAAGAGGCTGCTGAGCGTTTGAAGGAAGTCCGTATAGAGGCAGTAAGGCTTGTGCTTGTAACCTCATGTTGTTGTTGATTAACAGTCACACCACCTGAAACCACAATTATAATTAACAGACTAAAGAACATTTCTCTAGGTTTATTTGACTCCTTCAATGAATTCATGGTGATTAGAGATATAATTAGCGCTAGCATTATTTGACTCCTTAAAAATTGTTAAAATGAGATGAATGGGGCGCGTTTCTTCTGTATGTCACTGTATTTATGCTATGTCTAGGATAGATAAAGAGGAATGTTGTTCTGGCTTCTGAGTTTATAATTAAAAGAACTAAACTAATTCATTTTGGTATCATGAGGGGATATTGACGGATCAACGACTGATCTTTCAAGTTGCAAACTTTTCATTCTAGTTTTAAGAATATCGGTATAATTTGGAAGTCTTAATGCATCTTTTAATTGTTGTCCTAACTTGCCTTCTCACAGAAAAAAAATAAAATAAAAAATAAAAGAACAAGTGAGGGCTTTGGATATATTTATGATTCTTTCGTTCCACGTTGCTGGTATTGATATTTTTAATATTCAACTGGCTCATACTTTATATGTTGTTTACACGACAGGTATCAGAAGAAAATGTGTCGGCTAATGAACATCAAGAAACTAATATTCCTGATGCAATCCCGAATATGAAGGACCGTGCCATTGATAATTCTGCCAGTGATCGAATTTGTTTGCCCTCTTCTCAGTCTAAAGTTGCACCCTTGGAACGTGGATACCGGCCCTTTGTACCTGGAAAATCCATAAAGGTAGACTATCCACTGCATCCTGTTCTAAATGGGAGTAGACAGGACTCTCAAGTTGGCCCAACAACATCGGAGCTGAGCAAACACTCCAATGGCGATAAATATCCGGTAGCACAGGTATTAAAATAGCTCTAACTCTAAGTAACCATGGTTAGAGACTAAATGACTAATTAGAACTTTACCTATATGATTCCTGTTTAAGGTTACTGGAGTGAACATTTTGTTGCAAAAGAAGACTAACCGAGGAGGTCTTGGCTCGCTATTGGGAAACTCGGCCCCAAAGAGAAAATTAGATACTGATAAAAAGGTGGTTCCCTTTGGTGTAACTTGTGAGATACCATTTCTTTTACTTCCCCTCTCAGCTGCTTCATTTGTATTGCCTAATTTTTTAGGATAAGGAAGAGAACAAGCTGGATAAAATCAGATCTTCTGTGACTCTACCCTTTCATTCTTTCTTGGGAACGAGTGAGCAGTCGAAGTCAGTTGCAGAACCAACCACCATGGCTGCATTGAAAACTAAAAATTCTGAACTACCTGCTGCCGAGTCAGCAAAAAGCTCGAATGTAGAGCCTCCTGCAATGCCAGTTCCAAAACCCTTCCTGACAGATGAGATTATCATGTTGGAAGATGATTCAGATGACGAAGACGAAGATGAAGAGTTGCATCCTGTTGATGAAGCCACTGATGAGCCGAAGTTAAAGGGTTTAAGTGCTAGTTCACCTCTTGAAATTGACGATGATGACGATGACGAACCAATGTCTCTGTCTGAATTGTCTTCTAGCTTTCAAAAATGTTTGAATTCAAATGAACAAGCTATGAACCTTGGGGAAACTGAAAATCCAGGAAACCAAAGTGACTTTTTGCAGATCAAACCATTCGACTATGAAGCAGCAAGGAAACAAGTAGTATTCGGAGAAGATTTGGAGGACGACTCGGAACCTGAGAATGACAAAGATCCAAAGGCATCAAAGAATGCTGGGGCAAAGTTAGATTTAGGTCTAGATAGAGTTCAAAAGAACAGTGGCACCGTGGAATTACCGCAAGGCAAACGACGCCATGCCTTCCCTGCAACTGGAAACCGAAGTGCAACTTTCCGCTAAATCAATGTAAGTGATTTTTCCTCTGTAAAATACAGACGTTACTAGTATGCTACTACCAGTCCAAAGATTTCAAGTATTAAAATGAAAAAAGAAGGGAAAAAAAGGTATTAACAAGTTGTGTTGAAAGAGTGATCTTGCTTTTTTCTAATTTGGTTGGGGTACTAATCCAGACTAGAATGGCCACCATTATAATGAGCCTCTTTTTCCTTCTCAAATCATAATTATACTAATTTACTCACAGGTAGTGTAAAGGATTGGGCAACATTTACATCAAACTTGCATTAAATTATTATGAGTCAGGGATGTGAGTATATGTAGAGTGAAACATCCTATTGTTGATGTCCATAACTATAATTTAGGCAAAGGGTTCACGCAACTATTCTCGAACAACTTAGAATTGGGATGGATTTTACCTAGAAATTAATTTTCTACAAGTTTCCTTGACACTCAACTTAGAATTGGTCCGGACACACATATATAAAAGAAAAGAAAGGATGGATTTGAGAATGAGAATATCTGTATTGTTTTTATTCATTTGTCTAAAATGCGCATGAATGCCCTCTCGAGCAGAATGTACATTTATTGATGTAGTGGATTCGAGATGCCAAGAGTTCCGTCAGTTTGCTGTTCATAAGCGTCGATCTGTAGGAGTTTCTCGACTTTCTTGAACTTAACTACCAAGTCATGCAATTTTTGTAACTTCTGCGATGAAGTTTATAGTAACCAGCTTGATTGATGTGTCTTAGACCACTTTAGGAAATTATTCTTATTGGTGATCCTTATTCTTGGCTTACCATGGGGTTTAGGTCAATAGAAATGATTTGGCTCTGCCTTAATGTGGCAAATTGACCTTGTTGCTTGTATTAGAAAATATTACACAACTTTGCATGTGTTATGATAAGTTTTTTAGGAAATTACATATGTAATTTTGATATGTTATTGAGCAAAATTTGTATAAACTTTAATAGATCCAATCAAGTAAAAGTTAATATATTGTGAGATTCGAATATTTAATCCTTTAAGGTCAATGTATATTAGTTTAATAAGGTGCTAATTCTAGTATATTTTTTTCAAGTTATCTTGTCACATCACCTATTTGCTTAATTTTTTGTATAATTTTAATTGATTTATTAGTTGAGGTATATTTTAAACATATTCTTGAAAATTTAGATATGAAAATGGCTAAGTTGAACCAAACGCATCAATTTTCGAAAACTCATGAACTAAAAGAGTATTTTTTTTCCTAAACATAAATTGCAAAGGGGGGTAATTGTAGAAAAATATTTTTAAATATAGTAAAATGGACAGTGCAATCTATTAGTAATGTCTATCATTGATTTGAACTTGACATTTTGCTATATTTGTAAATAAGTTGACTCATTTTCTTACATTTGAAAAATAGTTTTTGCAAAAACGTATATCTCGAGATGGAGATTTTTTTTTGTCTAGTTTACCCTTTCATGATATACTTTTTCACTATTAATTTGGTGGTAATTTTGTCATTTTAAGTATGTTTTATTTGAAATTATTTTTTATGGTTTATTTATTGCTCTCTTCTTCTACTACCCTTTCCCGACATTCACAATCCTCCAAATTCCATTTCCATCCAATTAATCCTCTCATTATTTCTCTCCCTCTCTCCCACTCATTCACTCACATGCCTTCCTCCTACATTTCCATATTCCACCTATTCACATTTTTCTTATCTCACTCTCCCAACCCTTCAAATTTCTCTCTATCTCTAAAATCTTTTCATATAAATAAAGTATTTTCTTCTTTCATTCATGTTCGCAAAGTCACGGTAAAAAGTTAAAAGTAGGGGTGTACATGGGTTGGATTGGGTTAGATTGAGGATGTTTTTAGGATTAACCTGAAATTGATTGGGCTGACAACCCAAATAACCTTAGTAAAGTCTCCAACCCAACCCTTAAAATTTGGGTTGGGTTGGGTTGGATTGTGTTGTCGGGTTATAACTTATATTTCTCTTTTTAATTAAAAATATGTAAATTTATATACAACACATGATTAATAACTAAAATCTCATAAAATTCAAAGGCTAAATATCAAATATCTATGATATTTATTACAAACTTTCAATAAGAACATAGATCAAATTATTTTTATAAAAAATATTAAAAATTCACAAATTAATCAATATAAAGTAATCAATCTTTAAACAAAAAATAATTATATATTATTAATATATATATAATTTGGATTAGGTTGGGTCTACCCAAATTCTTTTAGCTAACTCGCGATCCGATACAATCCAATAAAAATAGAAAAAGTTTAACCAGAACAAAACTAACTCAACCCAATCCTTATATTTTGAGTTGGGTAGTCTGGATTGTTTGGGTTGTTGGATTATTTGAACAACCCTAGTTTCGATTGAAAAGAAATCACATCGTTTTTTTATTTTTTTCTAATTTTCATTTTTATTGCTAGAATGTAGCTTTTCCTTTATATCATTATTGTTAATATGATACAATAAGATGTAGATACACCACATGTACAACACATTCCCAAAAAAAAAAAAGTGGAATAACCTCTTTTTTAACAAATTTAGTCATAGTTATTTATATAATACCTAAATTACAATTATTCTTAAATCTCTCTTTTAAATTAAACTTTCTTAATTACTCACTCATTATGCGTACTTAAATATTTTTAATATCAAATGTAAAAACATCACATGCATTATGCGTATCAAGGACTAGTAGAATAAAAGAAAATACTTATGAATTCTTATTTATCATATTTACTGTCTAAAGTTATGTCCAACTTCTAGGGGAAAAAAATAAAGTAAGATCTTAATTGCCAGAGAACTTTATGACATTTAAAATCCACCAACTAGAAAAACGCGGAGCCTCTGCCACGTCATGTGCTCGGTGAGTTGGCGGCCTCCCATTGGTCTGCTGATGTCAATTTGAAACCTTCATTAGGCAGGTGGTGAAGGCACTCGAATAATCTGATCCGTTACATCTAACGGTTCCAGTACACGCCACGTCATCATCCTAAACCCATGTCGTTTGATCTTCCTTATATGATAGAAATAATTTCAAATTCAATGATTTTAATTTTTAAAGGATGGAAATGATTTCAATTTTTTTTTAATTAAAAATCAAGTCAATTTGGTTTCATTTGATAATTATTTTATTTCTTATTTTTTTAAAATTAAAATTTATTTAGAGTACTTTCACCTTTAAATTTCTTTTTTTTTTCCTGTATTTTTTGCTAATGATTTAAAAAACTAATCCAAATTTTGAGAACTCAAAAAATAACTTTCAAGAAGTTGTTTAAGAAATGTGGATGACATATATTTAATTTTTTTTTAAAAAAATAATAATAAATGGTTAACAAACGGGTTTTTGAGAATTACTATTTTTTTTTTTAATAGAATGCCCATAAAAAATAAAAATAAATAAAGTATAATACTTACTATTTTGAGTCTGATTATTATATTTTCAACCTTTCCTATTATTTTAATTTGTAACAAAATGTTTTCATAACTATGTGAATCACATATTATATATGTTTTTTTATTTCGTATTTCTTATCTATTTTCCTATCTGTTTTTTTTTTTTAATTTAGAAAAAAATCAAACTAATTATTTATCACCATTACACCTCTGGATTAAATTAGTCAATAAACACGTATCATGAATATGAAATTATTGTAACTATAGTTAATTTATTTTAGATAGTGGTTTTTTAATATGTAATAAATAAATATTATATAGTTTTGTCTTGGAATAAAGAGATAAAATGTGTGTTAGTAATTAGATTATCAAATATGTGAATATTGTAATTTATAATATAGATAAATATAACAATTTTTATTTTAATATTTTCACATATCTACCGCTAAAGTCACTCCAATGCACGAAATGGTACATAATTTCCCATGTAACCACTTTCATTCGATAAAAATCTCCATTTTTTTTTATTTTTTTTTGGGTACTTTTATCAAAACTTGGGTTGCATGAAATTTATTTGTTAATAATATAAAAACAAGTATTGTTTTGTATTTCTTGCATCTCACGCACATAAAGGAAGAGTCAACGTGTAATTACCTCCACCCAAATAGTAGGAGTGTTAATGTGTTTGATTGAGTTGAAAGATTTTTTAAACCTAAACCAATTGTTTGTATTGTAAATTTTTTCAATCCAAATAATCTTTATTAAAAAATGAATCCAACCCAACCTATAAATATTTAGGTTGGGTTGGTTCGAGTTAATCGAGTCATTTATTTAAAATTTTATTCTAAAAAAAACAAAACGTAAATATGTAAAAATCTAATTTAATTATTTTCATATTATTGAATCAAGATTAACAATTTAATTTCAATTTATATAGTGAAAAATTTATTTATAAAATGCAAATAAACTACTTTTAAGAGTTGTTGAATAATAATTTTTTTTAAAAAAATATTGAAATTAAATAAATTTGAAATCAATATATGTATAAATAATTGTGTTATAAGTAATAAAAAAATATATTTTGGAGTTAATAATAAATTCGAGTTGGTTCGGGATGGTTTGAGTTATATTATGTGAACCCATGAACCAATCCAACTCAAATTTTCATTTATTTGAACTCAACCTAACCCAAACCGCACAAGGTGGGTTAGGTTGATCGATTTTTTGGGTCATCGAGTTTTTGAAGACCCCTACAAATAGATGTATCAAATTGGGATCAACTACATTTATTGAGATTAATAGAACAATGTGGAAGAGTCACATCCATCTCTTGTCAACATTAATTGAACGTATGATTTATTCAACCTAAAACTTTAATTTTGGAATACATAAATTTAAGGTTTAAATACTCTTTTGGTTCATACACGGTTAGTTGTAGTTCATTTCGATCCCTATACTTTCAAAATATTCATTTTAGTCACTACACTTTCAATTTTAGTTTATTTTGGTCTCTATATTCTTAAAATGTTAATTTTGGTCATTGTACTTTCAATTTTGGTTCATTTTGGTTTTTAGACTTTCAAAACATGATCATTTCGATTATCTAAAAATGAAATGAAAAGACCAAAGTTATCACTTTTCAAAAGTATAAAGACAAAAATGAACCAAGTTAAAAGTATAAAGAGTAGTTTAAAAGTATTAGGACCAAAATAAAAAATACATGGACCAAATTAGTATTAAAACCTAAATTTATTATGTAAACTGAAACTCACTTCCATCGCATTTCAAACAAACATCTACACTTACATCTATTTTGTAAAATAAACGGCAAAGATCGTCTCCTCATAAGTATAGAAGTATAGTTCCATAGATTGATCATATATAAATAAAAATTTAATCACATATATGTTTTTTTTAATGGAAATCTTTGAAAATAAAAAATAAAGAGATTTACTTATACAAAATAGTAAAATTTCGATATTATTTGATAGAGATTGATTGAGATTGAAAGAAGTCTATCGATATCTATCAATAATAAAAATTGATAGAAGTCTATAACTAGGTACGAATAGAAGTCTATAATTTAACATAGTTGAAGTGAAATGAAAATAATTAGAATAGTTTTTATTTAATATAAATGATGTTTCTATGTTTTTTGTTGTGGGATTTTCAAGATAGAAAAAATAAAGAAAATTATTTACAAATTTTAATATTAGGCCGATAGAAGTCTTATCGGTTTCATTAGAAGTCACGTGTCCATGAGGTTTTTTTTTATAATTATTATTATTTTATTTTGTAATTATATATTTATATTTAGAGAAATTGAGTAAACCCATTTTCTCTGTCTCCCACCCGTGCAGTCCATCGCCGCACCAATTCATTTTATTTCTTCGTCTTCTTCCTTTCTCCATTGACATCGATACAGAGAAAATTCTTTGTTCTGTTTTTTGCCAACTTCAATTTTTCTCTCACTTTCCCTACGACAATCCACCAAATTCCTCTGTTTTCGTGATTCATTTTCAATCCCATTTCTTATTCATTTCGGATTTCTGATTTGACGAAACCGAAATCTCTAATTGCTATCTGTTTGATTCCGATGTCGGCCTTGGATGGAGGAGGAGGAGGAAGTACGCTTTCGGAGATATACCAGAGTGCGAAGAGGCTGCTTTTGAAAACTAGGGATGGGCTTGAGAAGCTGGAGCGTCTCGAGTACACGGCGGCTAGCGGTATGGATTCCCCCGAGATCTCCTTTTCGATCAAGAGGGATATTACTCAGATCCAGTCTCTCTGTGTTGAGATGGATAGGCTCTGGCGGTCTGTTGCGGCCAAGTCTCAACGTGATTTGTGGAAAAGGTTCTTCTTCCATTCCCACCTTTGCGTTTTCCCTTATTGAATTTGTAATTTGTAATTGTACTGTTGAATTTTGAATTAGATGGCTTTTATTTGTTTTTATTTTTGGGTTTTTTTCTTTAATTTTATTGAAATTCTGTTTATTCTTTCTGAATTACTTGTTTTGTCAATTTATTCAAACGTGGTGGATGTTATGCTCTCCTGTTTGTCTGTTGTGACTTTTTGTTTCCTTGGAGTTGAATCAGTATATCTAGGGAAAAGAGACAAATGAAATGGGGTGGTCTCTCAGATCCTGGATGGAATTTTGATCGGATTACAATATGGAATTGGGGTTTTATTGTAATTATGGATGGTCTTATGACTCATGTCCAATTTGATAATGCCTAACCTTGACGTGTTACAACTGGGGATTGTTCTGCAGAAAGGTGGAACAGGTTGCTGAAGAGGCTGATTCTATGAAACAAAGTTTGGACAAGTATTTTCTTAGAAATCAGAAGCGGATGACGGAAGCAAAAGAGAGGGCAGAATTGCTCGGAAGAGCTGTAAGTACTTGTTTTTAGCTACTTGTGGTTTCTGGTGGCTGAACCCCTTCTTTAACCTTCCGTTTTAAGTGGTCTTTAGTTTTGCTATTGTAGAATGGTGACTCTGCTCACATTTTAAGAATTTTTGACGATGAGGCACAAGCGATGAATTCGGTTCGAAATTCATCACGGATGTTAGAGGAAGCTAGTGCAACCGGAGAAGCTATCCTTTTCAAATACTCCGAGCAGAGGGATCGCTTGAAGGTATGTGCATAACTGAGAGCATGTAGATAGATATGTTTTTATTTGCTGCGGTTACTGTTAACTGTTAAAACAATCTTTGAAGAATATGGATGCATTCCCTTTAAATGTAAATTTGGTGAAATTTTTTTTTCTATATTGTTGCTTTAGGATGTAGCTGCAGGTATGACAATTTTGAGTTGTTTTGGAAGCATTGATTAAATTTTTGGAAGTTGTACTCTACATATGGATATTTACTGGAGTCTGTCTATATTTTGGAGGTTATAGGTTCTCCTGGAGTAAAAAGCACTTTGATTGGCTTGAGATTATGTGCATTATGCTAATTAAATACTCTAAAAGAATGTTTGGCTCATAGTTTTAGTAAGTTTTAGTTGATGAAGTCCAACTTCACGTGAATTATAATTAGATAGTGTGGAAAAAATGTATTATAGAAATTTAGGCGGGCGTGACTCATGTTTTCTGTTTTAGTTTGTAGTTAGTATCTAGGATTGGATAAGAGAAGCTTTGTGATACAAATTTATAGTCTGGGAGATTAGCAATTTTATAACCTAAGATTATGCAAATCTAAACTTATGGCCTAACACTCCTAAGAGGGTCTTTGATGGTGCCATGATTATCGTTGATTTTTGTACAAATAGACTTGATTATTGTACTAATCTAAAGGACCTTCTTAGTATCATTTGATTGTTCCTCAGACAGAGTAAAAGATGCAATTATAAACCCTGTCTCTCATGTTCATTCGTTTGTTTTTGTGGATCAGAGAGCACAAAGGAAGGCACTAGATGTCCTTAACACAGTGGGGCTCTCCAACTCCGTTCTGAAACTCATTGAGAGACGGCACCGAGTTGATAATTGGATTAAATATGCAGGCATGATTTTAACCATAGTAGTTGTGTTCATTTTTGTTCAATGGGTACGGTGATTCTCACCCAATGATCGTCGTACAATGAACTTCAAGGAACATAATTACACATCGAGGCTGCTTTAATTTGACCTTCCAGTGTTTATACCTCTGGAGGTCTCATCATCCAGAAGACAAAAAACTACACATGCCGAGCTTTAAAGCACAGCTACTTTGATGATGTCCCCCATGTCGAGCTTTGCTTTGCAAGTGCAATAACTCAGACAAATTTTCAGTTAATCTGTAGACTCCCTTCTGGGTTGCTATAGTATGAGTTCTGATTCGAGATGCACGGATCTGTCAAAAGAGCTTCTTGCTGATGGTGATGGTGATGGTGATGTTAGGTTTTTGTATGTAACATTTCATGAACTTTTTCTGGTGCCTTGGTTCTCTTCTCTATGGGTTTTTTCTTTCAGGATTGTAATCGAAACAGGTGGAGATTTTGAGCCTACAACTAAGCTTAGTCTCAAGCAGTTGAACTATGTTCAGGTTAGTTGGCTCAACGTTATCCGTAGTGTTTTTCCAATTTTGGAAGAGATGGTAAATGTTAGGCAACACCTTAGTTGATTATGGTGTTTAGGCAACACCTTAGTTGATTATGGTGTTTAAATAACCTCGAAAAGTTGTACTCTTGTGCCTATCCTACTTGACTCCCATATTTGATTTAGAAAGGCCCTAGTTTTAGGCATATCAATCTTCATTGTGAGGTATTATGAAATTTATTTCAGCATTTTACAGTTTGGTTTTTATTTTGAAGGCAAGCTCAATGTGTGCAATGAAATATTTTGAGTTTAATATGTTTCCTGATTATGAAAAATTATGTACTTAAACGTTAAACCTATTGGCGGCTTACGTCGTGATTCTCCCAATAATGAGATCAATAGTGCACTTGAAAATGGAGAGATTGAAAGAGAACCGAAAGACATGGAAATGGTGTGACCGGCAGCGAAATATGAGACGACAAGGCTGCGCAAATCGGCACCTTCCCATGTTCGCTTGGCTGGAAAGGGCAAAATCCTTATTTTTTCTAAAATTGTTTTTTTAGTTTATTTGCCAAATGATCATTTTGTTAGGTTAAAGTTAAATTATGGACCATTTATAAGTATTTTGCCAACGTGAGGGATTATCATGCTTGTTTTGAAACTTTAGGGATCTCAACAAAATTCGTGGGGTCGGGGTCCTATGGGAACCCGTCCCGGACGGGGCGGGGAATCTCTGAATACACGGGGAATGGGGGAGAGAATGGAAAATTTGTTTCCCCATTTACAATTGGGGGTCGGGAACGGGGAATATATTCCTCGACCTGGACTCCACCCTGACTTTGTTAAGATAATTATGGATGTTTTAATTGTTTAAGTTTAAGATTTTTATTACTTTAATTCTTTAGATGATGTAATATTTAAGATATGTTCTAATTGTTGAATTTTAATTTTTATAGAGAATTTAGCATTTTAATTATATCTTTTCAAATTGCATGTATATTATTGTTTTTATTAGTAAAATTGATAATACTTCATTTAAATGAAAATTGTATTGAAAATGTTTAAGGAAGTGTAAAAAAGATATATATTTAATTAAAATTTTAAAAAAAATTGTTAGAGAAAAATAAATGTGGAGAATTTTTTTCATGGGGAATCCCCGTCCCGTTTTCCATGGGGAAATTTGCGGGACGGGGAATGGAATATGTCTCTGAGGCGGGGGCGGGGGTGGGGAAGGTTTCCCCGTCTCCATCCCACCCCTCCTCATGGACATCTCTAACCAAACTTCAGTGATCAAAAGTGCATTCGCATTTTGCCCTGATAATAACTATTTCTTTTTGTTTTCAAAACTTGCTTGAATTTTGAACACTTTCTAAAAAAGTATAAAACAAAACAAAGGAATACATGTTAGAACTTAGAAGTTGTACCTACTCGGATACTTGGAATAATTGTACCGTTGATCTAAAACTTGGACCCAAAATGTTAAGGTCGTGTATGGTTAAAAAACCAAATAGTTATCAAACGGGACTTAAATGACCCAATTTTTTGAAAAAGAAAAATGTCAAATGATCTTTTGCGCACGTTAGATAAGTAAAAATACGTTATTGTCCTTCTTTTTATTTATTGTTCTTTTCTTTCTTCCCAGGATTGCATCTCCCCTTCTTCGTCATCTTCTTTTCTTTTCTTTCTTCTCCAGATTGCATCTCATCCTTCTCCTTTTTTTTTCTTCTAGATCGAAGACGGTCACACCTTCTCCGGCGTTACACCACACGAACAACTTCAACACGACCAACTTTTGGTAAAGTAAGACCACAGAGGGTGGATGAGAGCGAGATCGGATGAGACAACATATATGTGAGGGAGGAGAGTGATGTGAGAGAGGAGAGATGGAACGAGAGAGGGGTCATTCCCCATGCGTGAGGGTTTTGTTTTAGTAATTTCACCTACATTTGACGTTTTGACATTTTTTTAATTTGGATCATTTGACATTTTGGACTCAATTTTTTGGTCATCCACAAATCCCCCAGATACTTCTATTTGCATTGTAAGTGAAATTTTGGATGATTGCTAGAATGATATTTTATATTTCTAGTTTATGCTATAAGAATTAAAATGTTATTGTTATTTTCTTTAGAATTTTTATACTTCAACAAGATAATGCCTAAACTAAAAGACGTAAGATTTTTTTTAATAAAAAAATTGTAATTATCTTAAATTTCATTCCTCTAATTCAAATTTCACTTTAGGTGTAGATTTCTTTTTCTTTTCTTTTCAAATAAAATGTAATCCTAATATAAATACTTTTAGAATAAAATTTCTCTGCGACTGTTCTCTGTTGAAAAAAAAAAAAAAAAAAAAAAAAAAAAAAAAAAAAAAAAAAAAAAAAAAAAAACTTCCGTTAGAAGTTTGATTTAATTAGATAATATCGCTGTATTTATTTCAAATTCTACATGTTTTTTTTTTAAAAAAAAATGAGCAAAAAAGAACACAATAACAAACTACAAAACAACATTCTCACTAATGAATTGTCGTCCCTCCACACATGAAAAAAAGAAATAAATTCCAACTCGATCACATTCGACTTAGCTTCCTCTATGAAGAAGGATGCCTCCTAGAGATGTAACACTTGCAAGCAATCAGATTCTACCCAAATATTCCTGAACATAATCAAGATCCTCGTAAATAGTCACAACCTCAAAAACTTTCGCTCTCAAGCTTAGAACAATATTAAAAATAATTTATTTTTTTTAGAAAAGTATATTGCTTTAAGTTCTTGTTATTGCTCACATGTGAGCTAAATCTCGAATGAAAATTAAAAGGGAAAATATTCACAAGTGAAAAAAATGTCAAGCTATTTACAGAAAAAAATGTTGATAGACTTCTATCGACGTCTATCAGTGATAGACTTCTATCCGTTTCTATTGTTGATAGACACATACAGACTTCTATCAACCTATATTAGTCTATACTAAAGAAGATTAAAATTTTACTATTTCGTATAAATAATTTCTCTTATTTTTCTATTTTTGAAAATTCTCCAATTAAAAATATGAAAGTTGCTAGTTTAACATATATATATATATATATCAACTATGTACTCTTCCTCCTTGATAAAGAAGGAATTAAATTTCTCGAACTTTCTTTCTAAGAAAGTAATGGAATTAAGTACTTCACGCAAACTATATTAAAAATAAAATCAATCATAAAGTTTCATCTACTTAACTAATAATCCTACAAAATTGAATTTCTTCATACTCACCCACTCATTTGTATATGTCAAAGTGTTTGCAAGATGATGAAGATTTTATAAATTGGAATATTGTTCTGGTTTTTACGTACAAAAAATGCGAGAGGAAAGAGGAAGTGTGTATATATATATATATGTATGTATATATATGTATATATATTTTTGAAGAACGCCAAAGGAGATAAAAGAGATTTAAATTGTACAAGGTGAACAAAACAAAACAAAAATGGTATACATAATTAAGAAATGATAATTGAATTGTGCGTTATTCAATCAAGGAATTGATTGTAATAAAAAATTGGGAGGCCCACTATTGATTCCCATTGCAGGATCACTAAACACTGTCAATTATGTTTAGCTGTAAACACTTACAAGATTATCGTGTTAACAATTAGGATTGAGAGGTTGGTGAAGAATGAACTTCTAAGTGAGTTAGAAAAAAATTCATTACTTGTGTGTGAGTCATGCCTTGAAGGCAAAATGACTGAGAGACCTTTTACTGAAAAACGTCACAGGGCCAAAGAACCTTTAGAGCTAGTGCATTCATACCTCTGTGGTCCGATGAATTTAAAAGCTAGGAGAGGTTACGAATATTTCATCACCTTTACTAATGATTATTCAAGATATAGGTATGTTTATTTACGCAACATAAGTCTGAATCTTTTGAAGAGTTTAAAGAATTCAAGCCTGAAGTTGAAAATGCATTAAACACAACGATTAAAATATTTCAATATGATCAAGGTGGAGAATTTATGGATTTAACATTCCAGAACTATTTGATAGAACATGGAATAGTATCCCAACACTCAACACTTGGTACACCTCAGAAAAATGGTGTATCAGAAAAGAGAATCGAACCCTGTTGGACATGGTTCGGTCAATGATGAGTTACGCTTCCTTACCTGACTCGTTTTGGGGTTATGCAGTAGAGATTGCAGCATACATCCTGAACTATGTTCCATCTAATAATGTTCCTAGAACACCTTCGGAGTTATGGAATGGTCGTATAACTAGTTTGCGCCATTTTCAAATCTGGGGTTGTCCAGCACATGTGCTTAAGGCTAATACAGAGAAATTGAAACCACGTTCAAAATTATGCCTATTTGTAAGCTACCCCAAAGGAATGAGAGATGGTTACTTCTTTGATCATAAAGAAAACAAAGTGTTTGTATCGACAAACACTACTTTTCTTGAAGAATACCACATAAAGGAGCACAGGTCAAGAAGTAAGATTATGTTGAATGAAATTTCCAAAAAAAACTACCAAATATTCAACGAGAGTTGTTGAACAACCTAGTACCTCAATAAGATTTGTTGAAGTAGTATCATCCAGTAGGTCAAATCCACCTCAAGTGTTGAGGAAACCTCGACGTAGTGGGAGGGTTGCGAACCCACCTGTTCGCTATATGGGTTTAACAGAAATCTTGGCTATGGTAGTTGATGGTGAAATTGAGGATCAATTGTCTTACAAGAAGGCAATTGAGGATAATGACAAGGATGAATGGATCAAAGCGATGGATCTCGAAATAGAGTCTATGTACTTCAATTTTGTATGGGATCTTGTAGATCAACCTGATGGGGTTAAACCTATAGGTTGTAAATGGATCTACAAGAGGAAATGAGGTGTTGATGGAAAGGTGCAGACCTTCAAGGCTAGATTAGTGGCAAAGGGTTATACCCAAGTTGACTATGAGGAGACTTTCTGACCTGTTGCCATGCTGAAATCTATCAGAATACTCCTGTCCATTGCCTCATATAATGATTAAGAGATTTGGCAAATGGACGTCAAGACTACCTTTCTAAATGACAGTCTTGAGGAGACCATTTACATGGAGCAACCTGAGAAATTCATAACCCAAGGTCGAGAGCAAAAGGTTTGCAAGATTAAATGAACCATTTATGGATTAAAACAAACTTCTTGATCTTAGAACATAAGGTTTGATACTGCGATCAAATCTTATGGCTTTGATCAAAACGTTGATGAGTCTTGTGTATACAAGAAGATCATCAACAGTTCAGTAGTTTTTCTAGTATTATATATAGATGATATCCTACTCATTGGGAATGATGGAGGTTTACTGACTGAGGTTAAGAACTGGCTAGCGACCCAATTCCAAATGAAAGATTTGGGAGAGGCTCAGTTTGCTCTAAGTATTCAGATCTTTAGAGACTGAAATAATAAAATGCTAACTTTGTCTCAAGCGTCATATATTAACAAGATGCTCATCAAGTATTCGATGCAGAACTTCAAGATAGGTTTATTGTCTTTCAGGCACAGAGTTACATTGTCTAAAGAACAGTGTCCTAAGACACTACAAGAGGTTGAGGAAATGAGACGGATCCCCTATGCTTCGACTATGGGCAGCCTAATGTATGGAATGTTATATACTAGACCCGACATCTGCTATACAGTGGGGATAGTCAGTAGATATCAATCTAATATAGGATTAGATCAGTAGACCATCGTTAAAAACATCCTCAAGTATCTACAAAGAAAGAGGGACTAAATGCTCGTGTATGGTTCTAAGGATTTGATCCTTACGTGATACATGGACTCTGATTTTCAGACTGATAAGGATTTTAGAAAATCCACATCAGGATTAATGTTCACTTTTAACGGAGAGACAGTAATATGAAGAAGCACCAAGAAAGGGTGCATCGTTGACTCCACCATGGAGACTGAGTATGTAGCGGGTTGTGAAGCTACTAAAGAAGCTATTTGGATTAGAAAATTCTTGAATGATCTGGAAGTCGTTCATAACATGTCAAAACCCATCACACTTTATTGTGGTAATAGTGGTGTTGTGGCTAATTCCCGAGAGCCTAGGAGTCACAAGCGCGGAAAGCATATGGAGTGGAAGTATCATCTCATTCGAGAGATTGTGCATCGAAGGGACGTGATCGTTATGCATATAGATTCGGAGTACAAAGTTGTTGATCTGTTACAAAGGCCCTCACGGCTAAGGTGTTTGAGGGTCATCTGTAGAGTATGGGTCTAGGGGACAGGCCATGCCTAGACTAGGACAAGTGGGAGATTTGTACTGGGCGTGTGTTATGCCCTAGTTTATTATTTGTATAATTTATATTTTGACTATATTGTACACCCCACTAGTTTTAGGTCAAGTGGGAGATTGTTGGGATTGATGCCCTAAATCTCGTAGGGTCCTATAATTTGTAAATGACCTGAACAAACTCATTGTTTATTTAATAAAATATATGATATTTTATTCCACATTTTTGTTGCATTAACCACAAACCAATAAACTAACATCCAAGGTTATCTTTGAAGAAAATCAGACATGAGGATTTCCATGAGCAGCAGAAGGATCGTTTCAAATTTCAATCGTATATGAACATTACAATTACAATCACAAATGGAAACAGCAGACTATGTGTAACAACCGAAATTATAGCATGCTTTACTACAGATCAAGGGATAGAATTATACATACCTTTGAATACCCATCTTCAACCTCCCTTGATCACGAACACTCGTTCATAGCAAGATGGCAACACAACGCTCGAACACTTCGACCGCTACACTGCACGATTAACGCGACCATGAACACAACGATCACCAAGGTCACGAACACTTCGAACACTACGAATGGCCTTCACAAAACCTCGACTAGTGTCGAGTTAAGTATGACACCACCAAAAGATTACCTTGGTATTCTCGGTGTGAGAATCCAGAGTGTGGGCTTTGTGTGAACTTGGTTAGAGGATGAGACCGGAGGAAGAACAATCGTGTAAACAATTGAGTAAGTAGGAGATGTCAAAGCCTATCGTATAGGACGATGCCCAATCATTTAACAAAAGCTATGCGATTGTTTAGCTCATCGGTCAGCTGAGTGTCTATCGTATAGAAACACTCCACGATCATCTAGACTCTCCAAGCTACTATTTAGTGAATCTAATTTACTTGACAACCTTTCCGTGAGAACTTTCCGATAATGGAAATCTCAAATCAACAACTATTAAAAATAGGAAACATTTTTTCTTTTATCTCACGGTTACCATGAAACCACCAATAACCTCCCATTCAATTGGTTTTTAGAGAAAAAGAGATAATTATCCAATAATTAATATTATTATAAATATATATGATAACCAACTTACCATACTATATTTATAACCTATAGTTTTAATATTTTATCTCATTCACATATAAACTATAGCTCTTTTTCTATTCCATGGTACCTAATGTAAATCTCATTTACATTAATCCTCCACTAGATGCATCTCATACACCATACCGATCATATCATATATAATCGAATTACCTCTTGTCAATTTGAACATTTCAAATCAACACCAAGAAACTGATCCTCAACTTGAATCCATTGAGCTACCGAGGGGACCTTATGGACTTATAGCTCGAAGCTCCAATGGTACGGGAATAACTGATAAACTCTTTAGTCACGAGATCCACCATCTGTTAACTGCCAGACACTCTACTAAAGATTGACAGTTGAACTCTCCTTACTACATATATATTATGTGTCCATCTTAACCAATAAACAGCGCAACAACCCATCACAGATCGCTCGTAAGTATAGCTCGACCAATAACCGTTATGCCTCTGTAGTTACATCTAACTTCTTAAATACCACTGATCCCTCTAATGAACACAAGTCATAGTCCTACTATAACTGGGTCCTTAAGGGAGCAATCTATCTACTTACCCCTGCTTCAGGGAATAAGTGAATTCCATCTTGTGTAACTAAGTTCCCAGTTCCCAAATCAGACAAGTCCCCAAAAAGTTAGGCATGTTGAGTTGAAAATCTGGTCACCCTCACCCATACTAATTAAAGGACCACCCTCAAAGGTAAGAGTTCCTAAAATACTTAGGATTGAGATCATGTCACCTATGGTCGTTTAAGTGAGATGTAAGTCTCCAGTATCAACGACGTTATATATAGAGACGAATCATCTCGGGGTCCGGTCTTATACAAACTCTTTGTAGAGGATACCCCCGCTCGCATGTCTGCACATGAATGGTCAAAATCTACCATTTGTAGTAGTTTACAACACTTGCAAACCCCTACAAAGCGGGTCGTATCTGTAGTGTCACCAGGATCAGGTATCTCACCTTAATCCTTATACTATAGGCCTATTTAGGTTATCACTTAAGGCATGATCCACTTGTATATCTCATATACATGCTTAAGTTTACATACATTAACCATGGAGCTTTGTATATTGGATATGAGTAAATACCAGAATGAAATAACGCTTATTTTATTCATAAACAATGTGTATAATTACAAACAACGAGACTCTAGAAGAATTAGGACATCAATCCCAACAATCTTGTAGCTTAAACATGTATATAGAGACATACGGGTAGATCATGTTTAAGTGATAACTTAAATGTTCTGTAATAGGGGTGAGCATGTTAGACCTAAAAATCGAAGTGGCCAACCCAAACCGGCCGAAATGGAGTCGGACGGTTGGAAATTGAATGAAAACGGTCGGTGTCGATTTACGGTTTTTAAAATCGATTTGAATGGCGATAGGGGCGAGCTATCGGCCGGATCTCGACTCGACCCGACTGATTTATTATTTTAAGAAAAATAATTTATTACGTGTGTATAAAATGGTTAGGGTTTCTTTTTGTTCTTCGTTCTTCCATTTTAGTGAGGCAGCGCCAGCCAACCGATCTTCACACTTCCATTTCCAGTCCAGCATTCTTCGTTCTTCTTCTTAGTTCCAGTCGATCTTCTTCATTCTTCCTCCTTCTTCCATTCCAACGGCAGTTGTTCGTTGAGTTGCAACCTGCATGTCCGTATCCGTTCCAGCCGATGTTCTTCGTTCTTCTTCGTCCTTACACTGCACAGTGCACATCTGATTTTTACATTCAAATAAAAAAAAATAGAGTTATTTATATGTAAAGTTTTATTTCTGTTAGTGTTGGAGAAAATCGAATACTCAACAAATATTGTCAAATGCTTCCTCATTATTGAATGTAAAATTTTACCTATGCGAATGTGTGTTATGATAGTATCTTGTTATTGTTTCTCTGCCTATTTTTCTATAAGAATTATTCAATGCTTCCCCATTATTCAAGTAGATATCTGAACTTAAGATGATTGAAAATACTCGAGTCGCTGATTCTACTCTTAAGTCATCACTCATTAGGATTGAAAATTAGATATGTTAATTAGTAAATAATTATATCTCCTTAAAATTATATATGTGTGTGTGTGTGTGTGTGTGTGTGTAATATGAGAGAATATGAGGATAAAATAGGATGGGTTGAAAAATCTAATGACAAAAGAGGATGTAAAATCGAATAAAAAGGAAAAAGGGAAAAGAAAATAGATGAATAGCACATATAAGATCATGGAAGGGTGAATTTGAAGACAAAAGTGGCTCATCCATATCATAAAATTATTTGCTTGTTATAAAGTGGCTCCCATCGTTGTTCTTTATGTTTAAGCTAGTTATTCGAGCTTAGACTATTTGTATAGACTTAGAGGTATTGTGTGTTTTGGCACGGATTCCTTATTTGCCCATATATCATGCATAAGGTGATAAGGGTATGGGTATCTGAGTTTTTGTAAATACTTTAAGGCTTGAGTTTTTGTAAAGCTGAAATACTTGGAGTTTTTGTGAATTATGTGATATTGACGTCTGACATGGTGTGGTTCAGCTATATGGATTTAACGGATATGGAGTTTGATGGAACTGCAACTGATACTTCAAAAAATTAATGAGATGCAGAAACGGATGTCAATACAAATATCGTTGATGTTGATTCAGCAAATGAGACATCAGATGTTCAAAATCCACCAAAAAGAAGGAAGGTTGTGAAAAAATCCATGGTTTGGGATCATTTTGCGAGGCTAAAAGTGATCCTAAAGACCCTCATGCTCAATGTAAGTACTGTGGAGTTGTCTATGCATGTCATTCTAAACGTAATGGTACTGAGACTATGAAGAATCATTTGAAAAATTGTAAAAATACCCTTACCAGAAAAAGAGAGATCCAACCCAAATGACATTAGCTTTCAAAACTAAAGACAAGATAATGTTGGGGATAATACGCCACAACTTGTATGTGAGTCATATAGTTTAGAGAGTTGTCGGGAAGCGTTGGTTGAAATGGTAATTGTTGACGAATTGCCATTCAAGTTTGTGGAGGGTAAATGATTTAAGAAATTTATCGATAGATTAACATGTGCAAGTCAACCTAGATTTGTTGTTCCGTCTCGGTTTACTGTGGCTAAAGATGTGCTTAAGTTGTATGTTAATGAGAAAAATCGTTTGAAAGACATGTTTGTGAATAAGAAGTATAAAGTTTCTCTCATTACGGATTGTTGGACATCGAGACAAAAAATAAATTACATGGTACTAACTGCCTATTTCATAGATTATGATTGGAGATTACATAAAAAGATACTTAGTTTTTGTCCAATTGAGAATCATAAAGGTGATATTATTGGTAAAATCATTGAAAAGAATTTGAAGGATTGGGGAATTGAAAGGGTAATGACTTTGATGGTTGATAATGCAAGTTCGAATGACACTTCCTTGCTTATCTTCTGAAAAGATTTGATAAGAGATTATTGTTTGGTGGAGAATTTTTGCATGTTTGTTATTGTGCTCATATATTAAATATCATAGTATGTTATGCTTTTAAGGAAGATAATGATTGTATTGAAAGGATTCAATATGTTGTATGATTTATAAGATCTTTTCTTGCACGTTTTTTTAAATTTAAAAAGTGCATTGAAATTGAAAATTTTTCTTGTAAGAGTTATGTGTGTCTTGATGTTCCTACTAGATGAAACTCTACATATTTGATGTTTGAGGCAACTGTGAAGTTTGAAAAGGATTTTGATAGATTAGAAGATGAAGATGCTTTTTATAGACACGATTTGTCAGCAAATAAGGAAGATTGGACAAATGCTAAGATGTTGATTAGGTTTTTAAAGGTCTTTTATGATGTGACGTGATAACTATTATGTCTTTTATTTAGAATCATGAGGGCTAATAAGTAGAAAACACGGTGATAATACTTAGAATTTGCAAAAAATTGAGTTTTGCGTCAATTAGCACCCAAATCCTCACTGACCCCAATATTATACATTACTCCATGCCAAAATGTCTATTTTTGTAGCTATCGTAGGAATCAAACGCATGCGTTTGAAATAAGCAATTACAGACAAACGCATGCACTGAAGCCAGGCGATCGCAAAGACAAACGCATGAGCTAAGCAATCGCAGACGGTAATCACATGCGTCCAACGCATGAAAGTTGTGGTAATCGCATGCGTCCAACGCATGGGAATTGTGGTGACCAAATGAAGATTGCGGCCACGGAGTGATAGCCATAATAGAAGATCGCAAGATGGGTAGAACGCGTTGATAACCTCAGCTAAATTAAGCTCGGATGCATACCTTGGGAGTATCAACAAGATAAGGCAATGTGACAATGCCCATACCGGGACAAAAGCAACAGTGAGCCATACCATCATCATTATATCTATCGGCGTCCAAATTCTATAAATAGCCCTTGGGACCTTCATTTTAAGACATTTGAGCTTCTGCCTTGTGATCACAGATGAGAGCTTGAAAGAGATTTCTAGGGAGAATTCTTCATCTCCACAACCTAGATCGAGTGACGATCGGAGCATTCGCCGGAGATAGAGCTCGAGAGAGACATCTTCACCATTCAACCATGGCAGCACCGGCAGCCTTGATGCAGAGTCCTTCATCTCCTTTCTAATCTCTGTATTGTATTACATTTTAGCTTGAGATATTAAGATATTTTGTGATCAACGCAAATCTTAACTCTTTCATTGCCGTCTTCTTCATCATCTTCATCTCTATCATAGTTTATCTTCAGCGTTTATTTATCAAAGAAAATCGCATGCTTAATCTTGTAGCCTAGAGATAGGACGCATGAAACAACCCACCGAGAGGTGTGCGTTGTGCAAGTATAGTGAGTTAATCCTCTTTGCTTGGTGAAAGCTTGTAGCAATGCCTGTCTATGGGATGTTGCATTGCCTGTCTATAAGTTAAATAGCCGTGTCTAACTGCCTGAGAAGGTAAGAGATGGAACGCACTAAAGCAAAGTTCGCATTGTTCCTAAAGATAGGCACAATTTTATGCTCGACGCAATCATGCACTATAGAGATATAGTCATGCGGCTGACCACCGAGAGGTGTGCGACGCGTTAATGCAATGAGCTGGGATTACTCGGGCGATTTAAGATAATAAACATTACTATGCATTAATGGTTGTCGTGTCTCTACTTATTCTCATTGCAAGTCTTCTATTGCTCAATCTGTTTAGTTAGGAGTAGGAATAGTGTGTACATCCATTTAACTTCTTTTTATTTTTCTTTTCATTGCCTCAAATGCATTGCTTCACAAGAATTATTGAGTGATAAGTCCCCGTGTTCGACCTCGGATTACCCGAGAAACTTGCGTTTGTGTTATACTTGGCACGGGCACAAGAAAACTTGTGATAGGAACGCGTGGTCATTGCATATTAGTTTAGTGCATCTTCATTCTAACGCATGAGCTCAGACGCATGGGTGAAAATGCATAAGCCATGTCTAACACATGAATTCATGTACAGCCCCATCTGTCCATAACAAATAAAATAAAACAAAGTCGTTCCCTAAAAAAATCAACATGACATTGAAATTTTAAGGCTCTTTGTACACCACTTTGAATATGGTTTTTCATAAGATTACAGTGGTTCATAATTGTATACGTTTGAATGATGGTAGTGCAAATGCAATGCTAGTTGGAATAGCCAATAGCATGTAGGCAAAATTTGAGAAGTATTGGAGGGACAATGAAAAGAATAATCTATTGTTGTATGTTGCTATTGCGCTAGATCCTCGAAAAAAGCTAAGGTTTGTATCTTTTTACCTTAAATTTTTTTTGGGCCAGGGGTTGCCAAATATATGGAAAATGTAGTGTAGCAATGTTGTAGACGTCTCTTTCATGAATACAGTACTACTGAGAGTGGGAGTGGGAGTGGGAGTGGGAGTACTACTACTACTAATACACCAAGTGTCTCAGCCTCGAGGACCATCATTGATTGTGATCCAACTGAAAAGGTGGGTGAAGACTTTGTTTATGTTACAATTGATATTGATTTTGAAGGCGATGGGACTACACCTTTTGAACAGGGGTCAGAGATTGATATTTATTTGTTGGAAGCCAATTTAAGAATTAAGGTGATTTTGACATACTTTAATGGTGGAAGATTAACAGTCATCGGTTTGAGGTTCTTAGTCGTATGGCTAGAGATATTTTAACAATTCCAGTATCTACTGTAACGTCTGAGTCGACTTTTAGTACAGAAGGACGTGTTGCTGATTCATCACGTTATTCATTGGCTCCAAAAAATATGGAGACTCTCATTTGTACTCAAAATTGGCTAAATTCTGGTCCAATAGATCTTGAAGTTCAACATGGCATGGAAAAAGCTTCATTATTTGAATAAGGTATTTATTCAATTGTTTAACTTTGAACTTTATTCATTTATATTTTGTAGTTGTAACTTGTTAGTTTAAAATCTTAATGAGGTTGTCTTTCTCTTTTTAATCTTAATTATATAGGATTCAAAGCGGTTATGGACAATGAAAAAGAGATTCAAGACCTTTCAAATTTTGCAAAGTTGTCAGTTATCGATTAAGCATTTATCATTTGATTTTGGTTGTATTTGACTATTTGTGTTTTATTGTATTTGACTTTATGTTGTAATTTCTAATTTGATCGTATGAGTCATGTGACATTTCTATTTGTGACGTACACTCTCGACTCTCATATTAGTTTTGTTTTCAAATATATATGTAATATATATTATGTGCTTCTTTAAGCAATTAAGCAAAGCGAACACAATCCCAAACAATGGATATGTTAATTGTTAAATATTAAGGATTGTCAAATAAAATCATATCGATATTTTATTTTTAATACCTCTATTCCATAAGTATTAAAATGTGAAATATATCCTGAATTCCGAATCACAATCACAAATTAAGAGAGAAAACTAAACATGATTGATAAGGAAGAAAAAGGAAGTTAACAAATAGTTGATAGAGTTGAAATACAAAATAACAATGTAAGAAGAGAATAAACAGCCTGGTAGCAATCTCTTGCTTCCCAAGGCTTTTACACTGTCTTTTCTACTATGTTCAAAAGATAGTCTCGCTCTCGCGAGAGTTGGCCCGCTCTCTGTTTTCACGCCTCTGGGTTCTCTCTCAAGTTGCCCTAAGCAATCTTCCGGCGTCTCTTCCCTTCTCTCGCTCCGCCTTCTAAAAATAAAGGAAAATTATGAACAAAGCTATTCTAAGGAAATTTCTCTACCATCCGAACTTGCTAAACCGGCTGCACTCTTTTTCTGAAGGTTGCCTTCGGTATTTATAGAGCTTCAGGGTGAAAGGCGGCTTCTCTTTTATGATTGCACAGATGGGATGGCTTTAATTCTCTGACTGATGCACCGAATATCTGTCACCGAAAAGCTGAGTGTACTTGTTATCGTTAGCGGCTTGTCAACTTAATTCGGATTCGACCGTCATCAGCTTTCTATCCCATCGTGATTAATTATGCTTTTCACCCATATGCGTCCACCAAGTCGCGTCGGCTTTATGCAGCAATCCTTCTTGAATAGATGTTTGCGAGCACAAATTACCGCAAAGCCTTGCGGTAATGCTGCGCTCGTCCGTTGATTTCTTGTGATCGCGCTTTCCGCCTTGCGTCAACGCATATTCTATACAAAAATATCAAAGTTAACCATTTTTATGCGATGAGCGCATGCGACCGCAATGTTATGAACTTAATGCTTTTTAGACGCAATCTAACATATTTTACCAATGCAAACCTTCATTATTTAACAACTTAGCACTGTAATAACGTGCATTTCTGCCCGTTATCAGTTTGCAAGTGTTATAAACTACTACAGATGATAGATCCTAACCAATCATGTTGAGACGTGCGAGCGGGGGTGTCCTATACAAAGAGTTTGTATAAGACCTTGACCACAAGATGACTAGACTCTGTATATAACATCGTTGATACTAAAGACTTGCATCTCACCTAAACAACTATAGGTAACACGACCTCAATCCTGAGTGTTTTAGGAACTTCTGCCTTTGAGGGTGGTTCTTTGATTAGTATGGGTGAAAGTGGCCAGATTGTTAACTCAACATGCCTACCTTTTTGGGGACTTGTATGATCTGGGAGCTAGGAACTCAATCCACAAGATGGAATTCACTCATTTCCCGAAGCAGGGATAAGTAGAGAGATTGCTCCCTTAAGGGCTGATTCCGAGGATTGAACATATTGGCCACAACTTCTCTTTGGAAGAGAAGACTCGGTCATAATAGGATTATGACTTATGTTCATTAGAGAGATCAGTGATACTTAACGAGTTAGATGTAACTACAGGGGCATAACAGTTATTGGCCCAGCTGTACTTACGAGCGATCTGTGAAGGGTTGTCACACTGCTAATTGGTTAAGATGGACACATAATATATCTATGGTAAAGAGAGTTCAGCTGTCGGTCTTTAGTGGAATGACTAAAGAGTTTAATCGGTTATTCACATACCGTTGGAGCTTCGAGCTACAGGTCCATAAGGCCCCCTTGGTAGCTCAATGGATTAAATTGAGGATCAGTTCTTGGTGTTGATTTGAAATGATCAAATTAACAAGAGATATTTTGATTATATATGATATAATCGGTATTATGTATGAGATGCATCTAGTGGAGGATTGATGTAAATGAGATTTACATTAAGTACCATGGAATAGAAAAAGAATTATGGTTTATATGTTTCATGAGATGAAATATTAAAATCATAGTTTATAAATATAGTATGATAAGTTGGTTATCATTTATATTTATAATAATATTAATTATTGGATAATTAAATCTTTTTTTTAATAACCAATTGAATGAGTGGTTATTTGATTTTCATGGTAACCGTGAGATAAAAGGAAAATGGTTTTCCTAATTTTAGTAAGTTTTCATAAAAAGTTTTTTGAGATTTCTCTCTCACAAAAAGAATCTCACAGAGTTGTCAAGTAAATATAGATTTACTAAACGATAGCTTGGATGAGTATTTACTAAGCGATAGCTTGCCCGAAGTAAATGATCGTGTAGTGTTTGTAAGCGACAAATACTGAGCTAAACGATCGCATAGTTTTTGCTAGACGATTGGGCATTGACCTATACGATAGGTCTTTGCCATCACCCACTTACCTAGTCGTGTACACGATCGGTGTTTCCTCCTTCGCCTGCCTCATTCCAAGTCCGAACAGAGGCCACCCTCTAGATTCTCACACTGAGAATACCAAGATAGTCTTCTTGGTGGTGTCATACTCAACTCGACACCCTCGAGATTATGTGGAGGTCGTTCGTGACCTAAGCGATTGTTGAGTTCGAACGAGAAGTGTTCGTGTTGTGTTGCTGTCATATAGATCGAGCATTCGAGGTTGCTGTTGTTCGAGCGTTCGTGAGCAAGGAGCTTGGAGACGAGGCGACAAATGTTCGTAGAATTTTTCCTTGTTCATTTGTTGTTCATGCTGTAATTTATATATTAATTGTATAACCGCATGTTTTATATTCGACTGTAATTTGTAATGTCCATTCATGATTCTAATTTGGAACAATCTTATTTTCGCTACTCATGGAAATCTCGAGTCCGATTTCCTTCAGTGAGGGTTATGGCGGAGGAGATGGAGTAACTAGGGAAGAGGAAGGGTGATTGCAGCTAGGGTGCAAGATCAGAATTTAGGTTAGGGGAATGCGGGGTATTTGATTGTGGAGAGGTTTGGGCTAATGGGTTGGATATGGCTGGAGTAGGAGAGCAAGGTTCATTTGGGTGGAAGGTGGGTTGGATCTGTTGTTGAGCATCGGGTGTGACAACCTCGATAGATGGGTTTGGCATATCATTTACGATGGGCTGAAAGAAGGGTTGAGGGCGATAATGGACCTGAATTTTAGTGGGATTAGTTGGGTTGAGGTGAATATATTGAAAGTCAGAGGAAAAAGGAAAATTAGATTCATTAATCTTTACATTTTTTGAGATGTATATTTTGCCAACGTTGTTGAGGCACCGATGCCCTTTATGTACCGCACTTGGCCCCAGATACACACACTTTTTTGAGTGAAATTGAAATTTGTGGTCCTTATAAGGTCCTAAACAAGGAAAACATGTACATTCAAACACCTGAAGATTAGTAATATCAAGTGATTTGTTGAATAATATATGTAATGGAGATTTACCGTTTAAAACAGGGGTTGGTAAACCATTGATAAGAAATGAAGTAGTGAGAAAGGCATCATACCATAAATGTAATGGATAGAAGCCTAGGCTAGCAAGGTAAGTCCCATCTATACCACATGTCTATGTTTCCTTTTTGCATGACCATTTTAAGCAGAGTTGTATGGACATGAGAAACGAGAGGGTTTTCCCATTGAAGCATATAATTTACGAACCCGTGTATACTCACCTCTGTTATCGGATTGTAAAGTCTTGATGGGTGGATTAAATTGAGTTCATATCAACTGAACAAAGTGTTTGAATGCATCTAGTGTATCAAATTTCTATTTGAGAAGGTAGAGCTATAAGAATCGACTGTAGTCATCTATGAATAAGACATAATAATAAAATCCATCTGTCGACGTTAATGGAGCTGGCCCCCCAAATGTCAGTGTGAACAAGGTTAATTTATTTGATGCACGAGATTTGAAGTTAGAGAAAGGAAGTGGATGAGCTTTCCCACGTTGACATGATTCACAAAATATAGGGTTTTCATAAACTTTAACTGATTCATGACATTCTTTTAACATTGAATTTAAGACTCGTGATGATGGGTGACCAAGAGGCCAACAAGATTCATGCTAATCCCAACACCATACAGAATGAAAACTGTTGAATCCTTATTTTTGTTCATTGGTATGTGGAATTTATTGTCCCTTTTAGTGGAAATATCCATTGGTTTCAATTCAGCATCTTCTAAGTGGTATAGTCCATCTCTAAGAGGTCATTTCAACAGTGTTTGGCCCATATGTCCTTGACAACACAATAATCAACATGAAATTCCACAAAAACAACATTGTCTTGTGCAAGTTTAGAAACACTAACCAGATTTTTCGTAATATTGAGTACACATAACCTATTCTCTAACTTAAGTTTGCAATTAGCATTAGATAAGCAAAAATTACCAAAGGATGATATACCCAACTGTTCACCATTTCCAATAGTGACTACTTCATTACCTGTATAATCCGTAGGATTGGCAATGTTGTGAAAATCAATAGTGACATAGTTTGTGGCTTCGCTGTTAGCATACCAATTAATATCCCCAACTATTTCAGGAGTGGCAAAGGGCTGATTGTTGGTTTGAGAGGTGACAAAAGGAGTAGGACTTTTGCCATTGGTAGTGTTTTGTTAGTTGTTATTGCCTCTAACATGATTTTAAGGTGGGACAAATTCTCTATTGTATCGTTAATAACAAACAAAAGTTGTGTGGCCATATCGATCACATACCTGACATAGTGGTCGATACCTTCTGCCTCGACCTCTTCCCCTATTTCCCTAAGTGTTTTCACCACCATTGTAATTGAGATTTCCTCGTGACCCATTTATATTGTTGTTGATTATTTCCCTGACCATTGTTTAGACTTGGCGACTTCGAACCAGACAAGTTTTTATTAAAAGCAACATTAACGAAAGCAGAATTTTAGCCAAATGACGAAGATGATTTGGTCGAATTCTGATGCTTGAGACGTTTTTCAAAGGACAACAATTCATATTGCATGTCAAGCCATGATATGTCGGGATTGCTCTAATTACAAGCATAACTGGGTTATATTCCTCATAAAGGCCAAGTAGCACTCGAGAAACCAAATTTCGAGTCGTCACTAGGCTTTTCAGTTTGTACCAAATTATCATAATATAATTTCATTAACTCAAAATAGTCAACCATTGTGGAATTACCTTTGCATGTCCATTGAAACACTTGGCAGAAATAATCCTCCTCCGCTCACGACTGAACTGCGAATAGGGCATGGATGACGTCCCATATCCCTTTTGCATCTTCATAGCCTATTAATTGGACTACTACCTTCAGTTTATCGAATTATGTAACCAGCCAAGGAGAAGCTGAGGTGGACTCCTGACATGGCATTTGTTGACTCCTTGACTTGTCCAGCTGAGCATTCTCCTAACACAAATAAAGTTTTCCACACTATTTATAAAAGAGAGAAGTTCGTAGTATATAAGTAAGCACAATTGCCTTTATTTACATGACGTATTATGGATAAAGTTATGAGAGTTTTATGTCCAATGTGGACGATATCATACTATTGAAAAGTAAGGGATAAAATATAATTTTGGTCCTTATAATTTGGAGTTTTTCAATTTTAGTCCATGTATTTTCAATAATAATAATTATTATTATTATTTATCCAAATTGGTAAATAACAATAATAATTTTTATGTAATAGAATACAATATGGCGAATATGTTTAAAAAATTTATAGTACAAATGCTAATCGATAATAAATAAAAAGTTTGTGATAAATCATCAACATATAGGGACTACTTAAGTTTTATTGAGAGTTATAAACAAAAATTGAACCAACCAAGTATATAAGTAAATGAGGTCTTAATTAAAAAAAAAATTAAAAATTCAAAGTTAAATGTGATATAATTTGATTAATCATAAGTTTTGTTTTGTGAAATATTCCATTATTACATTCCATATTACAAAATCAATATGAAAAGAAGTTTAAAATATGAAACATAATAAAAGTTTAGCTAAATAGTAATCGCTATACACGTTTTCTCTCGAGATAAGAGATTTAATCCTCATCTCTACGATTACTAACTACAAACTTTTTCCCTCTAATTAATCTAAATGTAAAGGATATTGGTGTTGGGATTGATGTCCCAAATCTAGTGTGTCTCGTGGTTTGTAGTTTTGTTAACACAAAATATTTATTTAATAAAATCATAAGTATTTTATTTGACATTTAGACAATATTGATTCGATCTAATCAACTAAGATCCAAGTTATATGATGTCACTTGAACAATATGTGGTTTACATACAGGTGACTATATTCAAGTGATAACCTAAAAGGTATGCAATAAATTGATGAAGGTTGAGTGCCTTATTATGGTAACACTATGGATACAACCCACTTTATAATTGTTACATGAGATGTAAGTTTTACAAATAATATGAACCATATTGTTCATGTGAAGATGTGTGAGTGAGGGTATCATGTATAAAGGAGTTTATAAATAGATCGGACCGCGAAACAATTAGTTTATCTTTATAACACCATTACTTGAAGAAACTATTATTTCACTAGAATGATTATAGGAGACTTGACCTTAATCTGAGTGAGTTGTGAACTTCTGTTTATGACGACAGTCCTTTGATCTGTATGGGTGAGAGTGACCATAATAGTCGATTCAACAAGCCTACCATTTTGGGGATATGTCTGATTAGGGAGCTGGGAATGTCTACACAATATGGAATTCACTCATTCTCATCCCTTGAGAAAGTAGATAAATTGCTCCATTAACAGCCGATTATGGATCTTGAACAATGATGCATCGACCTCTCACTTAGGGTTGGCAAAAAAATCCAACGGGGCGGGTATTCCCCGATCAGGTCAAACCGGGGAATTTATTCGGGGCCCCGTCCGGGGACGGGGTAGGGATGGAGACAGTATCCCCACCCCGACCCCGATCCCGACTTAATCCCCGACCCCGAATTTATATATATATTTTTATCCCCTCCTCAGTCCCCTTTCGCTCTCGCTCATCCCTCTCCTCCGTTGAAGTCTGCCACGAATGGGGCCCTGCGGGGCCCGTTTCCCCGACGGGGAATCTTCGCCCCCGGCCCCACCTTCAAATGGCGGGGACGGGGGCGAGGATGAGGGATAATTTACCCTACGAGACCGAGGACGGGGGATGCCCCCCCGGCCAGGCCCGACCCCGTTGTCAACCCTACTCTCATTTGGCTTGAGAGGTGTTAGTTTATAGTTGGACTATAAATTGCTTGTTCATTTGAAGAATCAATGGTGCTTAGATTTAACTACAGGGGTAAAACGGTAATTTGACTAAGTCATAGTTATGAGTGATTTGTGAATGGTCGACTCACTGTTGATTGGTTATATCCATTGGCACAAAAATATATCTACAGTACGAAGAGTGTAACTATCAGTATTTAATGGAGTGATCGGTAGTTAACGAATATTGATTAATTGGATTAAAGGAATTTAATCAGTTAATCTCATATCATTGGAGCTTCTAATCTGTAAGTTCATAAGGTCATCTTGTTAGTTCACCAAAGGATAGTAATGAGGACTGATTTCAATTGTTCAAATCAAATGAGGGAATTTTATATTAACAAGATTAATATATGATGGTTAATTACATATGTGATGTATAATCCAAATTATGTAAGAGAGAGATATTTGAATAAGATTAAAATATTAGATACATATGAATTAGATCCATAAAGAGATGTATACATATAAAATTTATATGTTAATTAACTCCATATTAAATATGATTTAATATAGTTACTTAATTATTTAATTAATGGTTAATTAATTGATTAAGAAATAATGAAGATTGGAGATTAGCATAAATATATGATATTTACTATGATTAATTAAATATATATTAAATAAGATTTAATATATGGTTATTTAATTAGTGTGCCTATTAATAAAGGTTGTTTAATTAATTAGAACCAAGCGCATAAAAGGAAATTCTTGGAGAAGGGGTTAACCCTTCTCCATATAAATACATCCTTGTAGCCATTTTAGGTAAGGTTTTGATATCACACAAAATCTAGCCTCCACCTTCTCTCTAACTTCTCCCTATAATTTTCTACCCTTTACCTCCTCAAAGTTCTTGGAGACTACACTTTCAAGTTCTTTGAATCCTAGAGAATAGCAAGGTAATCTCGTTGGTGGTGTCCTTCTACGTTAGAGAAGTTCGAGATTAATGACAATGGTGGAAGAAGAAAACTAGAGGAATCAACAAAGGTAAGTTTGTGATTTCTCCTATTCTTCCTTTTTTCAAGTATGCCTATGTTTATCCTACAAATGCATGATTTGTTTTTTATTTATTTAAAAATCGATTATCTAAATGCAAGGCGTTCACACGCTTCCACTCAGGATTTGATCCCTTCAATTGGCACTTCTCAAGTTGTAATATTGAAATTTTGTTTTCTAAGGGGTACAAACCATTTTACTAACTCCAACCAACTTGTGATTAAGATACTGCATATTTGTTTCAAATTTTAAACTTTTGAAACTTGAGTCCTTTTAAACTTCTCTGTAAAATTCATGGACTATAAAGGTAACTTTAAAAAAATTAAAGGACCAGAGAGGCATTTTTTGGGTGGTTTAGGATTTAGGGTTTCATCAAATTATGAGCTTAATTTTTTTTTTTTTAAAAAAATACCCTTAAACTTTCAAAAGAAGTTAAAAAATACCCTACTATTAGTTTTAAGTGGAAATTGTTAGTGTTTCGTTTTAAAAAATACTATTGAACTTTTCAAAAATTTCAAAAATACTCTCAAACGAGGAAAAAAAATTAAAATACCATTATTATTATTTATTAATATATGAATAGAAACCATTAATACCTCGTTACAAAAATACCTCTAAATTTTCAAAAGTTATGCGAAATTGGTACGAAATCTTACCTTTAAGAAAAGGTTAACAAATGTCATCACTGTTTGTCACTACAATAATTTGGGTTTATCCCGACACTAAGGATCGTCTGCAGAAGCTAAGAACACCGTCGGGATAACATTTCCCGACCGTGGCGGCCGAACCGTCGGGAAAGCTTCGTCGAGAAAACCTTTTCCAACGGTTTGGAAGCCCTGCCGTAGGGGAAAAGAATTATCTCGACGAAGAAGGATGAGGCCTTTCCCCCGACCCTGAAGAAAGCTGTCGGGAAAAAGGCANTTGTCAGGAAAACATTTCTCGACGGTTTGGAAGTCTTGCCATAGGGAAAAGAATTATCTCGACGAAGAAGGATGAGGCCTTTCCCCCGACCCTGAAGAAAGCTGTCGGGAAAAAGGCACAACCCCCAACGGTATATCGTCAGGATTGTACTATTAGTCCGACGATCTTTGAACCGTCAGATGAGGTAATTTATTTCGACGGTGAGGGTGTCGTAGGGTATTTTACTTTCACCCGACGGTGACGTGGATCGTTGGCATATATCTATCGCCCAACGGTTAAGAACCGTCAAGCTATATCCTTAACTTCGACGGTGGCTATCTGTAAAGCCCGACAGTGTCTAGTCACCATCAGGAGTTCTTTGCCCGACCCCTCTACCATCGGGAGACTAAGCCCCACGGTGTCTAATCACCATCGGGAGTTCTTTACCCGAACCCTCTACCATCAGGAGACCGTCGGGATTTCTTTAAATAAATAAACAAATTTAAATACCTATTTAAATATATTTATTTATTTTCTTTTTTTAGATATGTTTTTTTTTTTCAAATGTCATGCCTATTTGAATCTTACATATATCAATCAAACTAAGATAAGATTGCCAAAATGAAGTAAATGTCTATAATAGATTAATGATATATAGAAAACATGTTTGAATCTACAACCTTAATTCAATAGTTTCTATAACAACTACAATTTTCTTAATCGAAAAAAACATTACATGATAACAGAGTACATATTGGGAGATGCACAATTCCTAAATCCAAAATAACATTAACAGAAATCTACTACCTAAATACGTTTGTCGAGATACGCTTGTCGAGAGATGCATCTTCAATAAAAATCTCCAAATACCTACAAAATACAAATTTAAATAAGTTTAATACTCAATATCCTATATATCAATCTCAACTAAACAAACCAACTTACCTCAATCATAAACAAACCAAAAAACCAAGAAATCAACTAAGAATAATGAATTGAAATCAATCATAAACAAACCAACTTACCTCAATCATAAATAAACCAATTTAGCTCAATCATAACTTAGTAATAAACAAACGAACTTATACAATCAACTGAAACATCCCCACCCCTCACCCCCCAAAATTATTCTCATTCGTAATAAACAAACTAACTTACACAATCAACTGAAACAAACTAACTTACACAATCAAATAAACTAACTTACACAATCAACTTAAACACCCCCTCTCCCCACCCCCCAAAATGATTCTCAATCATAATATATAAACCAGCTGAGACACATATCTATACGTTTATGTTGTTACCATAATTGCAGGATAACAATATACACAATCATCTAATTTAGCATAAAATGAAATTTAAACTCAACTTCAGAACATTAACTATACTTTACATAACTATACGTCTATGTTGTTACCATAACTGTAGGATAAAAACATACACAATGTAATAATTAATTTACTACGAAAGTTGAAGAGCTCATACCTAGTTTGATCTATCTTTCATGGGCTGTAAGAGCATAGTTTTCATATCCTCCATCTTAAATTGTCTTTTGACGTTCTGTTCGTCAAATCTAGCCAATCTAGCCTTTAAGGATTCTATCTCTTGTTGTTGCTCCTCTATAATTTTTTACGAAGATGCATTGGACGAATGATGCCTTACATTTTTTCACTTTTTTACCCTTTGGTGTCCTACCAAGGCCCACTCCTGCGCCCAACATTTGCTCGCATATTTCTTCCTCTGATATTTGTTCAGACCCTTATTGGATGAAGGATTCTTTCAGCTCAACCATTTGACTCTATATCAATAATTAAGACCAAATGTGAATAAAGTTACATTGAGGAATAAAAACTTACATATGCATCATTCGCAACCTGATTAACAAATGTGTTATTACTCCTACAGTGTGTTTGCTTAAATAAGTCCACTAGGTTCATTGTTTGACCGTCGAGTCCTTTCTATAAAACAATTCACAAGAAAATAAGATATTAAGATGAGTGTACTTTAACCAGCTTACCGTGGATTCTCTTATGCATATGAAAGTCTTAGAACCAGCTGTATGAGTGTACTTTAAGGCTGACCTATTCCTTTGATTCATCTCTGCCACTTTCTAAGAAAATAAGAAATTAAGATGAAATGAGTCATTGAAATGTAAGTAAACAAAACACACACACACACACACAAATTATTACTTTTCAGTCGCTGGATTTAAACTTGTTGCATAGAAAGTGTCGATCCTCTATGTTGTCTTTAAGGCGATCAGGTGGGTGTGCTCGTGCCTCTTCAAGACTTGTATATTTCTTGTAGTGTCTGTGTAGTTCCTCTCTATACTCTTTAAACAAATTTTTCATCTGCTCATCGATGAAACCATTGACCAGATTACTGGCAAAGTCTAACACAAAATGATTTTGAATTAAGAAAGAAAAGAAAAACTAATTAGTATGGAAGCCGATGCATAGATAATTTGTAAAATATAAATTGACCATCTTACCAATAATCGATCTTTGACAAGCTCTTGTATTTCTATTGGTACCTCTCTCCATGATCCATAACGAATGGAAAAAGATTCTCAAACGTTGGTACCAATAGCATTGCTAAACCACGTTGCATTGTTGCAAGTTGGTTTATTCCATTCATGGTCGATCTCGATAGTAATTCTCCCAAATTGTTGAACATATTTATCCAGATCAACATTTTAAGAGTATCCACGTCCAGCCCTGGTAGTCGTACAACCATACTCTGGGGAAATTATACGTCGTTAGTTTAATGAAGCATTAGTTTATATAAAAATGTGGATCTAAAATTACCTATATTATCTCCCACAGAGGATGATGCGTCGATATGCTTTGACTGAAAGTACTCTAGTATTGCCTCCTCATCAGTGTGACCTACCATTGTTCCTGTGTAAACAATAATATATATGTTATACAACAATATGTAAGTTATAAAATGAAAAAGAACATTTAAATGTGATTTTGAAAATGACAAAAGTCATTTTAACTATTTTAGAATCACTCCTAAACATATCCTTATTCCTCTTTGATCTTATACAATTTGCTCTTATAAAAGTATATCTAAGAGTAGAAAGACTTGAGATGTTTTGAGATAGTTTTAAAATCCTATGTCTAGGCTATTTTCCTAAAACAATTTTATGAAAACTAAAATTGACCTAAGCCTTTCGACATTAGATTCAATTTTAGTATGTTAATCTAGATTATCAATCTAGACTAATAACAATTAAATTTTAGGCCTTTGCTGCTTATTTTATAGCACATTCACATATTTGAATTCCAAAGATAAGCATGGCTTATGATTAAAGAAGATAAGCATGGCACATTCACATTCACATTTTCATCTTTGATTTATTTTAGTTCTTTTATTTTCGATGTTCATTTTAGTTTTCTTGCTTTAAAAAGGTGACCATTATGATCCATTTTCATTTTCATTTATATTTAATTTTTATGGATCAAAATGATAGAATTTAAGATAAGAATCTACTAATTCTTCGTGTCTAATTTGCTATAGATTAACAATTGATAGATCAAATTGAGTGTGTATTGATATTAATGTTATAGTTAACTTATCTCAAGAAAAGGATTTTTTAATGTGTTGAATCTTTCATATTAGTTTTATTTATGCACTGATCAAATTACAATGAAAATTAATTATAATTGAATAAAAAAGTGAGATTTTTTTATGGTGTTAATAACATGTCAAAATCGTAATACAAAACTTATCAAGCCACGTTAATCAAACCATAATTAAATTGGTGTAATTGCAATGAGATTATAAATAATAATAGTTGTGGGTCCCATGTAATTTTCAAACACATACATATTCATGCATAATAGAGCATAACAATCAACCTTCTTCCAACATGTTCAAACAAACATACATAATTTTCAAACATATTCATCAATCAACATTCTTCTTCTTCCCATACATATTCAAACAAACATAACACACACATTCATTTATTTAAACTATTCATGCATAATAGAGCTAACATACGCATTCAAACTATTTATGTATAATAGAGTTAACATAATCGAAATTAAAAAAAAAGAAGAAACCGGTTCCACGAGGGGGAAAACAAAGTTACTTGTCCGACGAGGGGGAAATCAGAGACGGCGGCTGGATGACACCCGAGGGGATCAGACGATACTCGAGGGGGACGGACAAACGAAAACGACGGAGAGAAGAACGGGCAAACGAAATCGAGCGGGGGAAGAAGAAGAATCGAGGAGAAGACTATTCTATTTATATTGAACTTTTTTCCTAGACCGTCGGGATATAGTTGATAAGTGCCGACGGTCACCCACTCACCGTCAGCGGAACTTCGAACTCCCGACAGTAATCTGACACAAGCGTTAGTCGAAGTTCACCAAATTCTAAAAAGAATTGCAATTCTGACGGTGGTCTGACACAACCGTCGATCAAATTTCACCAAATTCCAAAAAGGCTCTTCGAGTCTCCAATGGTTGACTAACCACCGTCAGGATATAGTTTGGAACTTCCGATGGTAGTCTGACATAACCGTCGGTCGAAGTTCATCAAATTCCATAAAAACTAGCAATCCCGACGGTGTTCTGACATAACCGTCGGCCAAAGTCCACCAAATTTCAAAAGACTCTTCGAATGCCCGACGGTTGACTGAACACCATTGGGATATAGTTTATAATTGTCGACGGTTATTGAGTATTGTTGGAATAACATAAAAATTCCAGTAGATGGGTTTTGTATACTGCACACCTTGTTCGACGAATAACTGACCACCGTCGGGCTTAAATAATAACTCTCGACGGTTATTACACACCGTCGGGAGAAATTAAAAAGCCGGACAGTTGAATATAACCGTCGGGCAAAAGTGCAATAAGCCCAATGATTCCTTAGGTGACCGTCGGGAGTTTTTAAAATCCCGATGTTTTTTCGTAGACCGTCGGGATAAACATTTATCCCGATCCCTTATTTTTTACCGTCGGGAGAGGTTACGATCGCCGACGCTTTTTTGATCGTTGGGAATTACCAAAATTCCTATAGTGTTTCTATACCTCATTATCTCTCTTCAATTTACTCTTTCTCTCCGTACTTTAGACTTAACATACTTCTCTATTTTTCCTAATTTTTCAATCTCCTCTCTTCTTCAATACTCCTTATTTATCTTTTGTTTATGCAGTTAAGGCACATAGATTATAATAAGAGGAAAGAGAATAATAGAACCATCAAAGGACCTTGAGACTTAAATATTTGAACAATATTATAACTTAGGAGTTTAATGTATATTGATAACAAAATATGTTCTTTTTGTATTTGGCTATTTTATCATTTTGGTGAGTTTGAAGGAAAGGTTTGATGTTGGGATCTTGTGAGATTTTATCTTTTAGCTTGAAGTTTTGGTGTATATTTAGTTGAGAAAATTTGGATAAATGAGAATGAGAATACCAATATAAAAAATGAGAGTATCTTTATAATTTGTTTTAAAATAGATTATTTTCTAGCTAAAGATAACTTCAAATAAATTAATCACTATACTAAGTATTTTTAAATGCCTTTATTTTTTTGAGAAGTAAAGAGTATTAATGCTAACTTTTAAAAATTCAATGATGTTTTTGAAACATTTTTTTTAAATATATATATTTTATTAAATGAGGTATTAACGATTTTCATCTATATATCAATAACAAATGTTTTTTTTTTTTTTTTTTTTTTTTTTTTTTAACTATTTTAAAGGTTAGGGGTATTATTGAAGCTTTTGAAAAGTTTAGGGATATTATTGGAACAAAATGGTTTTCATCGAAATTAACAGTAAGAGTATTTTTTATTTTTGTTTTTGTTTTTGTTTTTGTTTTTTGTTTTTTTAATTTTAAATTAAAAGATATGATTGAAACTTTTAAATGTTCATGTATATTTTGAACACAGTAAAACGTTTATGGGTGTTTTCTTTAGAATTCTAATAAAGGTAAATTGGTAAGTTAAAATTGTAGTAAAATCCATGAAATTCAATGAATAAAAAATAAACTTATATGAGATATTTTTAAAAATTTGACTTAAAGATAAGTCCATTTGGCGCAATTTCTGTTAATTCCAATAAGGACATTTTGGTAAGTTAAAATTGTTAAATAAATTCATGAAATTCCAATAAATAAAAAACAAACTTATATAAACCCAAACCAAAGTGAGTTTAGCTAAGTAGTATTGGTATGCACTATAATCCAAGAGATTGGAGGTTCAGTCCCTCCATCCCTGGAATCATTGTACTAAAATAACGAACTTATATTAAACATTTTTTAAAATATGACTTAGTAAGTCTATCTGGATTCTTCAAAAAAAAAAAAAAAAAGTAAATCCACTTGACACAATTTTTGTATTTTTGAAAAATTTTCAGATATAGCAAATTTAGATTGTCCATAAAGTCTATCATTGATAGATTTTGCTATATTTTTAATTGTTATTTAAAAATGTTGGTGTATACTTGACTATTAGTATTAAAAGGAATAAATATCTAGTACTATCATAGTACCTACTCCTTACCTTCATTATTTGACACATCATTAAATTATTTATTAATTTATTTTGTGAATCTCACACAATTCTTAAACTTTTGTGGTAAGATAAGTATAAAATTTTTTCATACTACCGTACTACTAGAAATTTTTTCAATTAAAAGTGCTACCGATTACAATTATCCTTTTTTTTTTTTTTTTTTTTTTAAAAAAAAACCTCACCCAAGCAAAACCGGGCTCTGTGCTCAAGGCCCGGTCTGATGGCAATGGATTGGAGGGGGCATTCTAAGGCCCAAAAAGCTTTTCCGTCGAAAAGGCGGGAACTTTGGTGTTCTATCGAACAATGGAATCATCATCATCTATAATTAATATTTGTAAAAACTTCTGAATCATTTCTATAATCTGTGTGGCACCCTTGAACGCAAAAGAACTGAAAGCAACCTGGTCGTCTTCTTTAACTCCCGGTTTTGCCTACACCACCGGAAAAAAGAGCAGCAGAGGCAAATGATGGAGACCATTCTAAAGGTGAAAAAGTTCTTATTCCTTCATTTTCATTTGTTTCTGATTATGGGGTTATGTTTGTTTTGATTATTACTATGGCTGTTTCTGGACTTGCACTTCTTTGTAATTGAGTTAAGGGTGAACAATAAGGACAGCATTTGTAAAAGAAATTTGTGGGTATTGAAATTTGTTATGGTTTGATTGATGTTCTCTGTAATGGGTGTGCTGTTGCAGAGTTGCTTTGGATTCTCGTCGTTTAGGCTGTATCAGAAAGAAGTCATTCAGGATATTCTTCTAGGGAAGGATTGCTTGGTTGTCATGGCCACTGGAAGTGGGAAATCCTTATGGTAGCTTGTTCTTAACCATTTGAGTTTTATTGATTGCATTTCATTGTTGGGGTTTGCGTGTTCTTGTTTGTTTAACTTGTGATTAATTTTTATCTTTACTTGTTAAAGTTATCAGGTACCACCTTTGGTTGTTGGAAAAACTGGCATAGTTGTTAGCCCTCTTATATCATTAATGCAAGATCAGGTAATTGATTATTGTCATTATCATTGTTTTGCTTTTTGTGAGAATAGTCAAGGTGTGTACAAGCTGAAAAAAAACCCATTGTTTTTTCTATTTTCTTTTTCCTAAGCCATTTTGGATTGTGGACTTTGTAGGTAATGGCTTTAAAACAAAGAGGCATCAAGTCTGAGTACCTTGGAAGTACTCAGACTGATTCCACAGTTCAAGCCAAGGCAGAGAATGGTCAATATAATATATTGTTCATGACACCAGAGAAGGCATGCTCTGTTCCCAACAGGTACAAATTCCTGGAGCATATCTAAAGTTAATTCTGTCTTTATTTTTCTCCCTCTGCCTCTTTCCGAGCCTCCATTTTATTCCCACACCTTCTATCTGCTGTCCTGTTTGATCATAAGTTTTATTTGTTGCGATCTTCTGTAATCATGCAAAGGTATTTCTTAAAAACTAGTGATATTTTAATTGTAGACTTAAATTATGGTCCTTGAGCATCCCGAGGGGGAACAATGTTCATACAATTGAATCCTTGTAAGGATGGCTTGGTATTACTAGCTGTTACATTATACTAGAACAGATTCTAGTAGTTCTGTCGTATCTAGGAATTGCACATGTGGGATAGATTGTATAATACTGAAGCCATGTCATGTAGTTCTGATGAAATGGATATACATTTACTTGGTAGCCAAAGATGGTTCAAATGGAGAGTTATGATACATGGCATTCTACTATCCTGTCGTGATTAACACCTTTTTTTATTTATGTTGTGAACTTCACTTTTGCAGTTTTTGGTCAAAATTAAAGAAGGCAGGAATTTGTTTGTTTGCCGTTGATGAAGCACACTGCATTTCAGAGTGGGGGCATGATTTTAGGTTAATCTTAGATCCTTTTCATTTTTCGTTCATATGTGTTAAAAGTATCGATATAAATAAATTTATCATAACCTATCAACTTAAGCTTTTGTGTTGATTAGGGATTTGACAATCTTCAACTTTACTCCAATGGATCCTATCCTGAGATATGTGGTCTATTGGTTGCGAGATTGGTTTTATGTTACTTTGTTGTCCCCAATATCTTGTTCTTGTCTACATATTTTCACATCAGCTTATCAAGAACCATATTTCTTAAAATTTCTTCTAAGGAATGGGTTTGTGCTATCACACGGTTTGTTAGGATTCAGTGCAGAACATAATGGGTGTGGTTTATAGAAGCTGCACGTATTCCACATTGATGGGATCGTTGCATTACATAAATATGAGGAGAGTTAGAGCTCATAGAATCGAACAACTTGTGGTGTCCGAGTATAAGTTAGAAAACAAATCTAAAAGTCCACGGGCTGAGTTGATAGGGAAAATCAACTGAAGCAGGTACATGGAAATTATTAATATTTCTCTTATCAAATTGTAGCAATTTGCTTTATGCTTCAGTGTTAGAAAAAATTAAAAAGGGAAGAATATTATTTTTTTGAAAAAAATAATTTATTAGCATAAAAGTACCAAAGACAACGGGACAAGGTATGCACCTTAGCCAGGTGAGAAGAAATTAGATGTATAGTTTTCACTTTTCAGCAAGAAAGTCGCTAGCGAAAAGATTTGGAGCTCCTTGTTTAGCAAAGTTGTTAGCATCGAGCTGAGAAATCATATTGTTGGTTTTTTGTTTCTTTATGTTAGAGCGTGAAGTTTCCTTCTCTCCATTTTAGTACTCTTAATTGTTCTGTAAACTTTTGGGTTCTGGTCACAGGGTAGAATACAAACAGCTGGACAAACTTCGCGATGTTCTACCAGGCCTTCCATTTGTTGCCCTGACTGCCACTGCAACTGAAAAGTAGGTAGCTAAATTTCTTCCAATTTCACCTGTTACTTTTTCTCTTTTCAATGCTTTTGTTCTTTGTTTTTATTGTTGGACTGAAAAAATCCCTCAGCAGAGCTATCACATACTACATCCCAATAGTTTGTGTCGTTATTGAACTCCATTGCTCTATCTATGGTGAACTTTAATTTGAAGGTTGATCTTACTATTATTTATTTAAATAGAATTTGTTAGTCTGACATAAAAGCTTCTCTTCTTTCTTTCATTTATTGAAAATTTCCTTTCTCTTTTTGGGCGGGGGATTTGAACCTCTAATCTTTGGTTGAAGGTATATTCATTAACTAATTGAGTAAAGCTTGGATTTATTGAAATTTTACTTGCATGATGGAGAAAAGTGGAACTCTTGTGTGTCACATATGTTTGCTTGTATGGGGCGTTCTATTTATAAGCCATAGCAATGACATTACCTACAGCTCCATTTAATAATTTGGTGAGAATTTTGATATTTTGCATTATTCTTTTTTTAATTTTAATGTTTATGGTCCTAAATTTATTTACTCGGCTCTATCTATGGTGAACTTAATTTGAAGGTTGATCTTACTATTATTTATTTAAATAGAATTTGTTAGTCTGACATAAAAGCTTCTCTTCTTTCATTTATTGAAAATTTCCTCCTCTTTTTGGGCGGGGGATTTGAACCTCTAATCTTTTGGTTGAGGGTATATGCGTTAACTAATTGAGTAAAGCTTGGATTTATTGAAATTTTACTTGCATGATGAAGAAAAGTGGAACTCTTGTGTGTCACATATGTTTGCTGTATGGCGATTCTATTTATAAGCCATAGCAATGACATTACCTACAGCTCCATTTAATAATTTGGTGAGAATTTTGATATTTTGCATTATTTTTTTTTTAAATTTTAATGTTTATGGTCCTAAATTATTTACTTGGATTATTTCAATAGATTTTCTTGGGGAATGAATTCTTTGGGTATTTATTTCACATGTTGTTCCAGGGTTCGGAGTGACATTATTAATTCTTTGAAGATGAAAGATCCACAAGTTACCATTGGTTCATTTGATCGGACAAATCTTTTTTATGGAGTCAAGTCTTTTAATCGTGGTCCATTATTCATGAACGAGCTTGTGCTTGATATCTCTAAATATGTAGCCTCTGGTGGTTCAACTATCATTTACTGCACGACAATTAAAGATGTTGAGCAGGTATATTCTTTTGCTTCTAGTTCTTACAAATGCCATTTCCAAGTTCACCGCATTTTAAGAAGCATAGCTAAAGAAATATTTGCATACTCACCAAGCACGATAAATCCAGAGCATCAAGCAACAGGATTGTTTCATTATTGTTAATTCTCTTTGAGATCTTATGTCTTCATGGTGGGCTATTGGCACAATTTGTGCAAGATGCACTTTCAGGTTTATGTTGTTGAGCTTGTTGATTGGCTTTTTGTGAACTTCGGTCCAAACTTTTGTAGATATTTAAGGCACTTGAAGAAGCAGGGATTAATGCTGGAATCTATCATGGTCAAATGGACAAAAAATCACGTGCAGAATCCCACAGGTTATACCACTAGCTTGGGGTGACTATGGAGATGAATTCGATTCCCTCTCTAATCAATAATGCTGGAAACCGTAGCTAATTTGGCCTTTTATTTGTGTGGTTCTCTGATTGTAACACCTTTTCTTTTATTCTTTAATCAGACTATTCATAAGGGATGAACTGCAAGTCATGGTTGCCACTATTGCTTTTGGTATGGGCATTGACAAACCAAACATAAGACAAGTGATACATTATGGCTGCCCAAAGAGTCTAGAATCTTATTACCAGGAAAGTGGGCGATGTGGTAGAGATGGTATTGCTTCTGTTTGCTGGCTTTATTACACGAGAAGTGATTTTACTAAAGCAGACTTCTACTGTGGTGAATCACATACTGTATGAATTGTGCTTTCATTCTTAAATTACTTACCATTGTATTTGATGAAGAATTCACTTTCCCTACTGGTGTATGTGTATATAGTTTAAAATTTGAACTGGATACTTCTGTATTTGCTTTCTTTCGTTAGGAAAACCAAAGAAGAGCTATTATGGAGTCATTGATGGCTGCGCAACAGTATTGTTCCATAGCAACTTGCAGAAGAAATTTCTTGCTCGGTTATTTTGGGGAAAAATCTCAGTCTGATAAATGTGGTTTGTCGTACTCGGTTTTATTTGATGACTATCTTCCAGTAATCAAGTCTCAATTTCATTCAGTACTTTTCAGATTCTGACATCTTTGTTCATTGTTGTTCCTGTCATTCTATTTTGTAAAGAGCATATTGTCATTTTTTTTTATTCCTTTTCTAATTCTTCCCTTTTGGCCAAATGGTTTTGGAGGATTATACCATTTAGCATAGGATTATTGTCAGTATTTATGGTGCCTATGCACAAGAGTGAAGCTCTAAAGTGATTTGCAGAAGACATTGGAAAATTGTCTCTATTGTGGTTAATATGCTTTACTAGCATACCTATTGGGAATTTTGGTGGGGGGAAGAGTTCATACTTTAGGAGGATAAATCATTTGAAAAAATGGTGCGTTGGTGCTTAATCCTTGAACAATCAATTCCTCTGATTCTGTACACTGTTAGAGACTGAAGCATTTACAGTCTTCAACTTTCTCAGAAATTTAAGATCCCCAAACCACTGGTTTGTTTAATGCTCGTTAATATAGAGGCTGTGGTGGTTGTTGGTGTATGCTTTTGTTAAGCCCCTGATTACACCAAAAATTATAAGTGAGGGAGGGAATAATCATGGGGATGGAAATTGGGGAAAAAGGAGGTGAGGGGACCACTAGGTTGCTGAGAGGACCACAAAATTGGTTATAAAACAGAAAGGAAGAGAGTCTAAGGGGTGTGGAATATTTTGGGAAAAGCTGGAGCAGCTTTTGGAGGAGAGATTTCTGGCCCTCTTGAATTGGCTGGTTCTTAGTTTCCATTTTTGTTATTTCTCTTATTATCCTCTTGTTCTTGAGTACTGTTGATTTCCATTGTAGTATTTCCCTTGAAGTATATATAAATAAACCAATTCAGGGCATTGCCCTGTTTCTTGGGAATTGTCTTGTTGGGTATTTTATTATTGCATATTTGGATACCTAAGAGCTTTCAACTATGGTGTACATCTCCCAGTCCAACGTCATCTAGAGAAAATACTTACTGTCCGCCCTTTCAAACACAAAGAGATGTGTTGCAGATTTCTGTGGCTAAGAGCTTTCTGCAGGAAACGTTGGGGAAGAGCTCACTTCAAAGTTTCCTTTAGTGCCCCATGCATAAACTCTTTTGTGCTTTTGATTTTGATTTTTCTTTTTTAATAAAAAATGTTAAAGTCAACGTGGGGAATTTCTTATGATTCCCTTGGCTTCAGGTTAAATGACCATCACCCTTTTGGGACGAGGTGATATATGGTTCATGGTGTCTCAAGGGTATTTAAGGATATTCCCTTGGCTTCAGGCATATAAATGGAAATGTCGATCCTCCTGATCGATTAAAATTTCCTCTTAAGCTTTTTCTACATATTCTTTCCTTCCTTGGTGAGTGTTGTCCTCCATCTGGGCCTTCTAATGGTATTTGTTTTTCTCCAAACTCCAAAGGTTGAGTGTTTGATTTTTCCTGATCTTCTTTTGTTCTTCACTTTAAATGTGGTGCTGGAGATATAATCATACAATGCCTAACTAAATATCTTCATTTGGTGTTATTGATAGATTGATTGGAAATTGTTGTTTGATGATGGCATGATCGATTCTTTTGTAATGTGTATATATTTTGTTTATTTATGAATGTAGCACTTTTGGAATTTTATTTAGTTGTCTTATCAACGCCTCTGGCAGGAAATTGTGATAACTGCATAATCTCAAAAAAGGAGCGTGACATGTCAAAAGAAGCATTTCTTCTATTGGCCTGCATCCAATCATGCAGGAGTAAATGGGGACTGAACATGCCTGTGGATATTCTTCGTGGATCTAGAGTAAGTTCTGTGTCTGTGCTATATGAAACTTTGGGACTTCTGAAACACAGATTATCCTACTTTTCCAATTCATTCAATCCCCTGGCTGTCACGCCCTGTAGTTTGATAGAGGACCCCTTTGTGGTATTGCATCGTGAAATTTTCTAAAACAATATGCTGCTCAAGGAACGATCACATTATAACATAATGCACATTTGTTTTCTGACTTTTACTTCTTGCTTAATCTAACATTCTTTCATGCGCTTGCAGGCTAAGAAGATACTTGATGCTCAGTTTGACAAGCTTCCACTTCATGGCCTTGGAAGAGAATACTCATCAAATTGGTGGAAAGCGCTAGCTAGTCAACTAATTTCTAATGGTAGGTGAAGGAAATTGAATTGCATTTATCTAGATGGGGATTCAGCCAAAAGTACTTGAGCATTGTAGGAATTTTCCTTTGTCATACTCAGGCAGTGTCTTAAATGCAACATTCTTAACTCAAGTACTTGAAAAACTCAGGCATTTTCCTTTGTCATACTCAGGCAGTGTCTTAAACGGATACTTGAGTTTTCCTTTGAGTTAAATAAATCTGATAAAAAGGAGATATATTCATCATAAAACCAACTCCGACTGTTTTCTTTGTCAAACTTACAAAACAAAACTTGGCTTGTCATGTATAGCAGGCTTTAACTTACAAATCCAGTGTTCATTGACCTTATATTAGTCTAATTTTTTTTTATTTTTGGCTAGAATTGCTTGTCTTGCTTCTTTTTGTATTGTAGTTTTAACGTATTGTGTACAAAATTGTATTCTTGTGCAGGCTATTTGACAGAGAACATACGGGATGTTTACAGAACAATAGGGTCATCTACTTTCACCCAATCTTTTACTTCTGCTACTTAACTTCAGAGTTATACAGTTATCCATCCATTTCAAATTTTATCAATAGGAATGCTAATGCTTTTGTGTAAACATCTCCCCTCCTGTCCAATTAAGCCCATTTTCTTCAAATTATTTGAATTTGAAACTGACAATTAGAATAATCCTTCCTTCTTAACAATAGTATCAGTGCAAAAGGGGAAACATTTCTCAATTCTGCCAGACATGACTGTCAACCACCTCTAATTTTGCCGGTGACGAGTGAAATGATTGGTGAGAATGAAACTGACAGTGCATTAAGTGAATCTGGGAAAATGGAGAATTTGGCTACTTTGAAGAGTGAACTTTCAGAGGTTTGCATGTTAAATACTAATTGCCTATTCATGCCTTGTTTATTTATATTATTTTACCCGTTTCCTATTGTCAAAATGTTGATGGGTTGAGATAGTTATTTTCTGAAAATAGTTAAGTTGCACATGAATTATGTTGAGTACTCATGGTTTTGGTTATTAGAAGTGTTATATGGAGATAATTGTCATTATTTGTTATATTCTTTGCTCCAATTAACCTTTCCCACTGGGGTTCTCTCCTGCTGCATGCTTGTCTTTGAATGAGTATATCGTGAGGCCTTTTTATTAACTCGGTAAATCATTCGTGTCTTGCTATTCTTTTCTTTGTATATTGCAATTCTTGGCTTACTCTTCTATGTTATCACTGGCTCTCTTATGATGTTTGATCATATAATTAAATGGTAGACAAATTAGGTAAACCATCGTATTTCCTTCCTTGTTTATTTGTTTTTACCTTTCTCAGTTCTATTATATTTTGATCGTTCCATTTGTATTTGCTTGATTATTTCTACCCAGGCTGAGGAAAAACTCTTTCAAATGCTTTTAGAAGAGAGAATGAAGCTTGCTAGGAGCGCTGGAACTGCTCCGTAGGTTCTGCAAATACTTTTAAGCTGCTCATTATGAAAACTAGCATTTTACTCCATCGTGGATTTGTTTGTATGTATGTGGTTTATATGGAAAACCTTTCTTGTCTTTGATCTTTCAATATGATAGACCCCAAATCACTCAAGTGTATACATGGAAGAAGAAAGGAAAGCGAGAGGGACCGAATCACGTAAATACATGAGAGAATTTATACGTTTATGTGTGTGGACTGTTATTTGTGCTGCCCATATGGTCCCATTACTTAGTACGTTTTGGGAGGTTTTTGGGTGAGTGAGGAGAGGGAGGAAGGCATCTTTTTGCTATTTTGCTAAATTGTAGCTCACTTAGCATTGTAGGAGTGGAGGGAGCTCTCGAATTGCATTGACCAGACCATCACAATACTTCCTTTCTGCAGGTATGCCATATGTGGTGATCAAACAGTTAAACGAATTGCATTGACCAGACCATCTACCAAGGCAAGATTGGCAAATATTGATGGTGTCAACCAGGTATGTCCGTCACGATTACACGACTACATATTCTTGAATTTCTATGGGGTTGAAAAGAAGTCATTAACATTGTATTTATGTATGCTTGTTCGACATGGATTTCTTACTCGAATGTCAACACCTCATACACGTGCTATGCTAGTTTGCTATAAATTGCTATTGAATTTCAATACACATTTATCAATATTTTGTATGATCCATTTCATACATCTAGAGTCAGAGTTCGACTCCATTATCTTGCACATTCAGGCTTCAGCTATTAGATTCTAACTAGCAAAGTTGTGGGATTGTTATTTTCTCTGACATGAAATGATTATTAGACAATTCAGTAATGAACTTCAATAATGGTACAGCATCTGCTAAAAATGCACGGAGATCTAATTCTTCAAGCAGTCAAGCGTCTATCACAAGAAGTCGGACTTTCACTGGATGGTGAATATAAAGAAGAAGGAAATGGACAAGGTACTACAACGAGAAAACCCTATACAGAATCGAACCAATGGCGACCGTTGGCTCCGGCAAAGTTTGAAGCTTGGAAAATGTGGCATGAAGATGGTCTCTCAATACAGAAAATTGCTGTAAGTATTTTTCTTTTCCTCGAAGTTATTGAGGGAAAAAGGTTTGTGAAGATGAACATGGTAGCAGGCTAGCAATTTACAAGCTTATTCACACATTGAAATTCACCCATGTATATAAGCTTGAAAATGAACTTCAAATCAGCTTAGACCGTTGCAAATATCAAATGCAACTTTGCAATGTTCTGACTTTAGATACTTTTGACCTGAAAGAAGCTTGCCTGATGAAAAGAAACAACCTTTCTAGAGTGATTTTGGCTACTGAGATTTGTGTTATTTAAGCACTCTAGTGTTTTTAGAATTTTCGAAATCACGTTTGTTTTTGTAATCAAACACCACAAAACTTCTGAACAACGCATTTAATTGAAAACAAAAAAGCACTTTTTACAATTCTAGAAATTATACAAGCCTCGCCCTTACTATGTTTAGTGCATGCTTGAGAGTGATATTGAAATGGTTAAAATCACTTTTGTCATGTACAAAATCACTTTGAAACTTGCTTTTAGTCATGCCAAGTCAAGTTATTGTTTAGTTTTGCATTATCAAAATTGATTTTGAATGATTAAAAGCATATTCCAAAGTGAGTTTGAAAATAACAAAAGTGATTTTAACCAGTTCAGAATCACTCGTTACTTTAAACGTCTAGAGCTATTTCTCTTTTCCCATTAAGTTATTCTGATATATCATTATTTATTTGGAAAATAGAACTTCCCTGGTAGATCAGCACCCATCAAAGAGACTACTGTTTCTGGGTATATTCTTGATGCAGTCCAGGAAGGATATGCAATTGACTGGACCAAATTCTGTGATGAGATTGGACTTACATGTCGGATATTTTCCAACGTTCAATCTGCTATTATGAAGGTCGGATCTGCTGAGAAGTTGAAGGCTATAAAAGATGAATTACCAGAGGAAGTGAGTTGGATATTGTAAAATATGCCTTCTGTTTCTTAACTTTAGTCCTCCATGCCTTCAAGTTCCTTGTTCCTTTTATGCCTGTACTTTTTTATTTTTCCGTTGAATGCTCCTTCGTCCGTATGACTGGAAGTTGGTATTTGAATGGCAGATAAATTATGCACACATCAAGGCTTGTTTGGTAATGCAAAGCTGTGGAATGTCCCCTGAAGGCCTCCTAACCGGCAGCCACCAGGATAGAAAAACCGACGAACCCATGAACGGTACGTCATCGTTTTCAGGGAGTCCAACTTCGTTACCGAAGAAAGAAGAGCCTTGCATAACTGAAACACCATCAAATGGAGAGGAGGAAATTTCTGTCTCATTAAAGCGCCAGAAAGTCTGTGAATTGGAGGAAGAACGTCGGGTTCCGGTAAAAGCAACCGAGAGCTTGCTAGTAGAGTGGTTGAAGAACAATGATGGGGTAAGTGAAATGAAGTCTGAAATATGTGTTCTTTTTTCTCTTATGCTAATCCTTCCAAACCCTCTTTGAACTTCCACCATAACACGGTTTAAATGAAGAATAATGCAATATGGTTTGATAATGCAGGTTACACTCAACAATATAATAGAGCAGTTCAAAGGGTCTGAAGAAGAATCTCTAGTTGCTCTGCTAAATTCCCTTGAAGGTGATTTTGTGATATATAAAAAGAACAATATCTACAAGCTCATGTAAGCTCTAAACCTTTCGCTCTAAATCCTCTAATTTTGTGTATAGGAATAGGATTAAACCAAATGCAAAGTGTTTTGTCATTCCTTTGTGAAGTTTTGTCATCTTTTTCCATATTCTTGAACTTCACAAATATTAGCTCCTCCCTCTTCAACCATTCCCACAACCACCATGCAATCTTGTGTTCCATTTGAGACTGTTTTTGAGAGCGTTGATGGTGGTTATGTAAAAACCTTTAACTGCTTTGGCAAAATTCATTGTGTATATATTTGTTAGAAATCATCTTTTTTTTTTAACCATACATTCATTTTCATAGTTAAAATTTTTTTAAATTGATTAGCTCAATGTCACCATTTAAAAAGATAAATAAATAGCACATATTTCACTTATATCTAACCATGAATCTTATACTTAACAAACAATCTAGAGTAAACATAATATCAATTTAAGTTGAAAGTATATATGATATTACATTTTAAATATTTCTTTTAAAAGTAGAGTAAGAATCACTTTTGATCCTCCAACATTCATGAATTAGTCTTTAAATTGTGGTTGGTATTTGGTAATGTTTTGTCTTTGTACTTTCAATATTATATTAATTTATCTTAAACTTTAATAATTAATAATTAGGTTCCTATACTTTACAATTTGTAATGATTGTCTTTTTTATAAAAAAAATATTATTAAAATTTAATGAAATTTCTTATACACGTATATGAATAAACGGATCGAAAAGCATATTTTTTTAACTCTAAGGTTTTAGTTGTTATAGAAGAAAGTTGGCATTGAATTTTGAAAAGATTTTTCATAATAGGGACTAAATTGTTAGAAATTTCAAAGTTAGGGGCTAAATTGTTACTTATTCAAGTTTAGAGACAGAATTGTTAGAACTTTGAGAGTAAAGGAACTAAAACATTGTTAACTAAAGTTTAAGGTTTAAATTATTATTTTTATGAAAGTTTAAGAATCAGGGGTATTTTGTAACCTTATTACCAAGCTTGTGCAAATTTTGATAGCAAGGCTATGTAGTCAATTGTTAATCAAAATAATTTAGCATTATTACGAAACATTATAACTTACACTTTTGGGTTTCAATATAAAATTTATCAAATATGAATGTACTTCATTTTATAGCTGATTTTTCTAGAAACACAATTGCCAATAATTATTTTAAAAGTTAAAATAATTCCAAACTAGGCCTAAGTATAATATATGAATTTAAGGGGGTATACTAACTACCGTTTTATTTCAATACTTTGAGACTTATTCTATTTTAACACGAATACTTTCATATGTTCAAATTTAGTATCCACTCTAAAAAAATCTCAAAAATAGTATTTACAATCAGTTTAGAGAAATTATTTCAAATGGTAAAATTGTTGAAAATATTTACAAGATATAACAAAATTTTAGAACTATCAATTATAGACGTTGATGGACACTGATAGACTCCTATCATTGTTTATCAATGTCACTGATAGACACTGATAGCAGTGTCTATTATTGATAATTCTAAATTTTGCTATATTTTGTAAATATTTTGATTCATTTTTGTATATTTGAAAACAACCCGTTAGTTTATTGTTAACTATTTTTTTTAAAATAGAAATCTATCATATCAACCTTCTCTTTATAAAGTTTGGAAATAAATTATTATCAATTCCGATAAAAATCAACTCTATACTAACAAAAGATGAACATTAATATTTAATGAAAGTATGTAGATCGAATTTAAACATTTAAAAGTAGATACCATAGCTTTTAGCCTAATATTTTCAATCGTTCCATTTTCTATAACATCGTTACAAGCCAAGTCATATGAAGCAATTAGGTTTACAATAGTGTGAAAATACATTTTGATAACACATCATTTTGTCTAAGAATTTTAATGTTTTAGATAGGAAAAAAAAGGAAAGAATAATACATAAATGATGAAATCAAAATACATCATTATAGGTAGCTATGGTTTTGTTGGGAAGGTGAAAGACAAACATAAAAATGCATGAAATTAAAATCTGTCACATTTTCTCTTTTTCTTGCAGGTTTTGATCTCAGCTAAATCCTTTTATTTTAATTTTCTATGGATAACTATAACATTTTTTCCCCTAACTTTGCCAAAAGGACAAGAATTTTCTTAAAAGAATTGCAACAAAAGAAGTTTTGTCTATTCTATCATTATATGTCATATCATTAATTGAAAATTATTTACCCTTTTTTAGATTCATCATCTATTTTGGCAGATTTTTTTTTAATGAATAAGTTATCTTTTAGTCTCTAAATTTTAATGAACTATTGAATAACTATTTTATTTTTATAAATTAAGTCTATAAATATTGCTTTCATCTATTAATTTATATATTTTCTTATTATTTTAAGAATATTTACAAATTCAAAACTAAATAGTGAAAGAATAAAGTAATTAAAAATAAATTATTTTTATTTTTAAAAATTGACTAAGAATTTAAATATTTATATATAAAAAATATAAGTACAAAATTGGGAAAGAATAACTACAATTTAAAAAAATTAAATGGTTACCAAATGAGACCTTAGTTTTATATGTAACAAGTACTTGACATATATATATATATATTTAAATAGTTGATTTATTACATAGAGATTTAAATTTATGCCTAATATAACCTTAACTTTCATTCTTTCTAGTATACCATGAATTTTGTTAAAAAGTATTAAATAGGTCAATGATATGTTGGATACAAAAATAAAAATTCATAGATATATTGAATATGAAATTGAAAGTTTAAGAACCTATTTAACTATTTTTAAAATTTAGGAGACATATGACACGATTGAAAGTTCTACACTACCGATTAGACACTTTTGATAATTCAAAAGCGAAATAGACACAAACCTTAAAGTTTGATTTAGTAGAGACTAAATTAGTAATTTAACATATAATAATTCAAATGAGGAAGAAAAATACATAAAAGTATTTAATTCCTCATACTCTTATCGTGATTTGATCCCTCAACAATTGCAAGGATAAGAATCAAACATTTGAACTCTAGGAAAAAAGGTCGAACATGATAATTATCATTGAGACTTTGACTAATATGTAACAATCTAGTCTATATTTCTATTTTTTTTTAAAATTAAATGTTCAAGTCTTCAATTCCACATGTTATAAGAGCAATATATATATATATTATGTATGTAAGAATGTATTTTTATAATTAAACTTTTTAAAAAAACATTTATTGTCTATTTAAAAAATATATACATATTAATTTATACCGCTAAATTTTAGGATTCGTATAAATTTAAACTTTGAAATAGTAATTATACTAATTTAAACTATAATTTTTATAAATGTACTAATTTACAACATCTATTATTTATCGTTTGAGAAAACTTCTATGAAACTTATAATTGTATTAAATAAACTTCTAAACTTTATACATGAATCAACCTACGGTATATTTAATCCAACTTCTCAAGTGTTTAATTTTGAAAATAAGTCATTTTTTAAAAAAACATTAACATGTTTGGCAAAAGAGTTTAAATAAAAATGACTTTTTTTAAAAAAAAAAAAATATAATAAATCCAAATAGATCATCAAATACTTAGTCAATATTTCTTTTAACAATTATTCATGTGTTTATTGCAATTATCCATTTTGTAAAACTGATATTTGAAGATCTACAAGTTTGATAAGTAATACATGAGTGAAACGTAATTAATATCTAAATTGATTGACTTATGAACATTTAAGATTTTAATGGACTCAAATTATAAATTTTACACGATAATAATCGAACGAAACCAGGTATAAATGGATATACTTATAAAATTTTAGTATCTAAATGGATATTTGAAAAATTGAGAGATATTACTCAAATTTTTTAAAAAAGGAATTATTTCCACTCCTACTATGTAGGATGTGTTGTACATTTTTTAAAAATAAAAATAGAGAAAAAAAAGGATTGATGGGAAGAATTGGAACAAAATTATTTTTTTTTTGCTCCTCGTTTTAAACAAATGAAGAAAAAGCTATGAGAGAGAAAATGATTAAAAAAGAAAAAGAAAAAGAAAAACATGTACTCTGCAACCCAAATTATTCATGTCTCAAATTAACCATTTTTCCGACACTCTTGTTTTTGCACATATTTGTTCTTTTTTTAATATATATTTTCACATATTAGTTGAGATTTATCATTGAATTAAAATATGGATGTCTCATAGAGATGTCTAATTTTTTTATGAAAATGAGTCCTGTAGGATCCCATCCCGAACGGAACGAAAATTTCCCGATTAGATGGAGAATTGGAGAGAGTGGGAAAAAAAATTTCCCTTGAGCTAAACGGGAGCGGGCACGGGAAATGCATTCCCCGTTCCCACCCCGATTAACTTTTACATATTTATTTAGTATAGTTATCTAATATTGTGTTGTTATTATTATTATTATTATATAAATATTCATTTAAATTTCAAATTTGATTATTTATTGAGAAACATAATGAATATGTTTAAATTTAGATTATATATGTGAATAATTTGATTTATATTTATTTCTTTCTACTAAAAAAAATTAATTAGCTGTTTTAGACCAAAATTTGAGTAATTTATCTTTAAATTCAAATAGTATTTAATTAAAATTTACTCACATTAGTGATTTAAATTAATTGACTTTTTTTTTTTTTTTAAAAAAGAAAAGGTAACGAAAAAAAATTTCTTGCAAGGAATCCCCGCCCCGATCCCTGTGGGAAATTTCACGGGATGGGGAATGAAATGGGGAGCGGGGACGGGATGGAAAATAGCATCCCCGGCCCCGCTCCGCCTCGATCTATTCTCACTTCTATAAAAATATCGATGAAAATATTAATAAAATAACAAAATTTTGGATATTTTAAAAAAATTAGAGAGAAAAATAAAAAATACGAAATAATAAATAAACGTTTTGTATTCTTTTACCAATTAAAATATTTATTAATGTATTGTATTTATATTAAAAATTCTTTATTAATGAAATATTCAATTCACATGTCATAATTTATGAAAGGTAGAAATATTAATAAAAATATACCATAAAGTTTATATATATTTATTTATTTACTAAACCTTTTTGTTTCATTAACAATCATTTAAATCCTTTTTTTTCTAAACAAATGCTAACCCACTTTCTTTGCAAAATCATATAAAAAAGGATTTAAAAAGGATTCAACTATTGTCATATCAATATAAGATGACCAAAAAATAAAAACATTTTATCATTTATGTATATTGATGTAGCTAATAAATAATGAGTGACTGAATTAAGAGCGAGAAAAACCATTTCAAAGTATTTAAAAGAGTTTATGTAAGATATCAGGATCAAAAGGATTCCTTAATTTTGAGTCTATTACTTAGATTTCAAAATATTACATTTTTAGTTTTTAAATTTCGAGTTTAATTTCAATTTAGTTCATAAATTTTAAATGTTATCCTTAAAATTTGAATTTCGTTTCAATTTGGTTCTTAGGTTTCAAGATTTATACTTTTTTGATATCAATATTTTTTTCACTAAATATTCACTCCAATCCTTGGAATTAATGTTTATTAATCAATTTAAAATGATTTTAATGTGAAATTTCAAAATCAATTTCAATAGTGATGAAGAAATAGTAAAATTTAATTAATTATAATATTTTAAATTTCTTTAAATTAATTAATAAACATTAACCTTTAAAGCTAGTGAAAAATCGATATTAAAAATATAAATCTTAAAATTTAGAAATTAAACTAAAATCTAAAGAAAAAAATTATAGATTAATTTGAAATCAAATTTAAAATTTTAAGAACTACGAAGATAACATTTTGAAATATAGAGATCAAATATGGATGTCAAACAAATATTTTTTTTCAATATTTTAAAACTCTAGAATCAAAAAGAACTATTGTGAAGAGCAAGAAAAAAAAAGGTAATTATTCTTTTTTCTTTTCCTAAAAAAAAAAGATGAAGTTTATATTTTATTAAAAAACAAGAATCTTTTATTAAATTAAACTCAAGGCTACAACAATTATTTAGAATGTTGTGCTTTAAGAAATATCTTTTCCCATTAAACCAACACAAAACCACTAACTCAATAGATATGATTATAATAAGACACGTTTCACATTCTCTATCTTGCTTGTCCCAATAACAATCAACCTTTCTAAAGGAGAAAAAAATGTCTATGAAGTTAGTTTTTAACTTTTAGGTGTTTGTTTTATAATATCTTTGGCCATGTTAGGTAAACTATTTAAGATTTATTTAATATCTATTTACTTTTTTTTTATATTAATTTTTGAAAATTAAGCCTATAAAATTATTCATGTCATCTTTAAATTTATTATTTTGTTATCTATTTTTTACCAATGTTTTATAAAACAAAACAAAGTTTTGAAAATCATGACCTTATTTGAATACCATTTTGTTTTTTAAATTTAAATTTATGGATATTATTTCTATCTTCAAATTTCTTTATTTGATATATACTTTTCACCGATGGTTTATAAAAAAATCAATCCAAATTTTGAGAATTAAAAAAAAAAAAAGTAGTTTTTGTCTTTGGAATTTGACTAATAATTAGCTAAGAATTCAACCATTATATTAAAATAAAAAATTGGATGAAATAGGCTTAATTAAAAAAAAAAAAAAACTAAATGGTTACCAAACAGATCTTAGTTTTTTGTTTATAGTTTTTGGAAAAATTATGGTTGTATCCTCACAAATTTCATAGAATGATTTTTTATTTTTGTTAAATAAATACTTGAATTGTTAGTTTAATTCCGAATTCCAAAACAAAAATTTTGAAACTATTTTCTAGTTTTCAAAATTTGGCTTAAATTTAAAAAATACTCATAAAAAATTAAATAAAAAATTCAATAGATGAAAATAATGCTTATAAGCTTAATTTTATATATATAAAAAAACTAGTCCATTTTTAAAGCAAACCTAAAAAAAAAAAGTAGTTTTCAAATTATCTTTCAGAGTAGTTTTTATGTCTATAATATTGAAAATTTATGTATTTTTTTTATAAATGTGAAAAATTATTCCATAGTTAAAAGGAATTTGAGAGGAGATTTTTTATATTCCTATTTTATCCTTATAAATTTTCATACGATTCTTAATTTTTCTTTGTCATAACTATTCGAGATGAAGTGATCATATACGGAATGGTACATTTTTTATGCATGAGTGTGATCTATAACATAAGTTCTTAACATCACGATCGAACAGTAAAAATATATTTGATCGAAAATTACATTTTTCTCTATCTTTATAATTAACTCTAGATTTTCAACTATATTCGACATCTTTTATATTTATAATCAATCAAACAAATAAAAGACATATATATAGAGTCTTACCAATTATATCTATTTTATATTCATTAACCAAAGATTTTTAATAAACAAATAACAATAAAATTCCAAAACTAGAAAATGGTTATAAAACTAAGATCCATAGTAGCATTAAGCAATTTGTAAATTGGAGCTCGTTTCTTGATTCTTCATTCATCTTCAAAGGCGTTCACTTCTTCTTCTTTACCCCCAAAAAGAAAAAAAGAAAATAAAAGGAATCTTTGATTGCCGTTTGTGGAAATACTCTGTTCACACCCATGCAAGAAATCCGCCATTGTTAGGGCTATAAGAGTCAAATTTCACCAGTTGTTTCTAATCCCAAAACCAGGTTCTGATTACCGCCAGTTTATTCTCAATCTTAGGGGCGGCCACCCAACCCCTCGAAGCAGATTTCTCTCTTTCTTCGATTTTCTCTTTATTTTATCCACTTTTTTCTTTCTCCCCCCAGAATGAATAGTCATTCTATCGAAGCAATTCCTCCTGTTCCAAATGGCCCCTGGTTTTCCTTTCTTTCTCCTCTCTTCTTGTTTCTATATAATAATTTCTTATTCCACTTCCTTCTTCTGTTCCCACATCCTCATCTTCTTCTTCTTTCTGACTTGTTACCTTTTCCTAAGTTATTGTTACTTGTTTGTCTCTGATTTCTCTTTTTTCAACGAACCCCATTTCCATTTCTCTTCAATTTTTGATTCTTCTGCTTTATAAAGAGCGACCCAGATCGCTATTCTGCATCCTTCGATGTTTTTCGTATCTGGGTTTTTGATTTTGGGTTGAATCGTTCTGTTTTGAGGTTAATTTTTTTGAGTTCTGATGACGATGGAAAGGAGAGCGGTGAATCGAGGGAGTAAGAGAATTGGGCATGTGAAGAAGGTTCGATATGTTAAAAGGGATATTAAGAGGAGGAAATGTAGAAAGATCAAACGGTCTGTTCCAGTAGTTCCTATGGCGCTTCAGGAACTGTTTGTTTCTTGCAGGGAAGTCTTTAAAGGCCCTGGAACTGTTCCACTGCCTTGTGATGTTGAAAAGCTCTGCTGCATTCTTGGTATAATTCACAGATTGAATCTATTTTCATTTTTTTCATTCATCCTTTTGATTCTTGGACTGTTTGATTTGTCAATGTTCTAAAAATTTCTTGGAAATTAGCTTGGTTTGTTCCTGTTGATCCTTTGATTTCTTTTTTGTCTTTACATTTTTGGCTAAGTGACATGGTTTGGAAAGTTCTGAGGTTCTAGCAGCATTACTATTTCTGGCTACATGCTTATTTTATAGAGCAGCAGTGGATTTTTTTTCCATCATTCTGTTTCTTAAGCTATTTCATGATCTTCCCTTTACTGATTTGTGATATCACATCATGCTTATATGTTAATCTCACCCCTATGCTCTTGAATTGTTTATAGGATTCTTTAATTTTAGACCAGTGATGTTCAAAAAACCCAAAGAGTCAAAAAAATCGATTAACCCAACTCGCGGTTTGTGTCGGGTTATCAGTTCATTTGGATTGGTTCAAATAAATGAAAACTTTATGGGTTGGGTTGGTTCATGGTTAACCTAAATACCCAAGCCAACCCAAACTAATTTGAACTTATCATTAATTTTAAATTGTATAATTTTTTGTACTTATGGTACAATTATATACATATATTTATTTTATAGTTTCATTTCGATAATTTATTCTTTAATAACTCTTAAAAACAATTTTTTTTTAGCACCTTAGAAAGAGAAATTGAGTTGTTAGTTTTAGTTCAAAAAATAATTAAATCAAATTTTTATATATTAACATTTTACTTTTTTTTTTTTAGAACAAACATTTAAATAAATGACCCCGAGTAATCCGAATTAATCCAAATCAAATATTTTATAGTTGAGTTGGGTTCATTTTTAAATAAGAGTTATTTGAGTGAAGAAATTTACCTTATGAATAATTGGATTGAATCTAAAAAGTCATTGAAAGGGAAAAAAAAGGAAGGATTTCTTCTCTTGTGGAAGAGTGGATTATTTTATAAATTTATAGAGATAAACTTGTTAAAATTATCTTTCTGATGCATTACGTTTTTTTTTTTTTTTAAATTTTAATAATAATATCACACACTTCAATGCAGCAACATTTGATTGAGTGAACTTGAAATATTTGATCTTTTTTTTTTTCTTAGCCTCGTGGGACATATTTGAGCCACATAGTTTCTGTTTAACTAGCAGATTTGAAGTATTAAAAAACAAAGGGAATTTGGGGGAATCTATGGTCACCTCACGATTCTCAAATAGAGAATAATGAGATTATGGAATAATAATAAAAAAGCTAAATTATAATGATACTTGAACTTTGCCATTTTTTTCAAACATACCTGTATAATTTTCGAACAAATTTCTGTTTTTAGGTCGGTCACACATCATTTCAAGTCCTAATTTTTGTCTAAATTTTTAAAAGATTTAGTACTCTAATGATAGCTTTGAAACCTTTATTGAGAGGTCAAAGGCAATATTGCAATTTTTAAAAGTATAGGGGTAATTTTGAAGAAAAGGGAAAGCTCAAGGTTATTTTTTATAATTTGACCTAATAAAAAAAAGTAGCAGATTTGTAGGAATAGATTCATCTGCCTGATTAGTATAGTATTTGTTTGCTTACATCGTACACTCAACATACAGCTCTCTCTTTCTCTCTACAAATATTTGTTTATGTTGTGCTTTGTTGTGCCATGGGGGCACATGAGTGATAAGCATCCTTTGATAATTATAATTGTTTCCTTGCTGAAAAGATAACATAACACAATAGAATATGAGGGATTCTGCATCTAAGCACATGGTTTTTTGGGAGAAATTGTAGGGTCCAGGAACATTGGATTTAGAACTTCTGTACTCTGTATTGCTTAGCTTATACATAGTTAAATATTGACCAAATTCTTTTTCTTTTGTCAACGCTGCAGATAATATGAAGGCAGAAGATGTTGGACTTAGTAGTAATTTGCAGTTTTTCAAGCCCAATGTTCCAGTCAAAGGATCCCCTAGAGTAACATACACAACCATATACAAGTGCAACAATTTCTCGGTAAGCATAATGTAGTACCTCTCACTAGTTCCGGGCTGCTTTTCGTCTAAAGTGACCCTTGTTATATTTAAAAGGGCAAGCTTTAATAAACTAGAGATTAGTCAAATTAATATAAATCATGAAATTACTCAGGTGCATCCAAGTTGAATATAAGGAAAGCTTAAAGATCATAAGATACATTAGTCAAAGTGCACAGAATATATAGGGTTGTACTGAGGGCTAGTGGTCAAAGGAGCAAGTTAATAAATTGTGAGATTATTGTTAACTATCTGGTTAAAGCATATATCTTCAATCAAGAGGTCGGAGGTTCAAATCTTCCGTTGAAGTAAAATAAAAGAAAAATTATTGGACAATACCTATAGTGAGCAAGCTTGTGAACTACAATGAGGGGTAAGTTACAAATCCTGAAAAGCTAAATATGTACAGTCAAGAGTACACATTTATAAGCCGAGATCATACCACGAGCGAACTACAAATCTAGCTGAGCTGTGTGTATATTCATTCTCTATAGGATATGTAACACCTATTATTTCAATTTCCAAAATATGTTACAACATTTTATTGCTTGGTTCCAAATTTCTGATGGCTTATTTTTTTCCCCTCTTTATTACAGTTGTGCATCTTCTTCCTCCCAGCAACTGGTGTAATCCCTCTACACAACCATCCAGGAATGACGGTTTTCAGTAAGCTTCTGTTGGGGAAAATGCACATAAAATCTTATGATTGGGTTGATCTAACCAACAGTGATGATCCTGCCCAACCTTGTGAAAGTGAGCACTCTGAAGTTTCTTATTATAAAATATGAAATTGTTGGGAACAATTCTTGTTGTTGACTATGAAGTGATGGTGGGTTGTTTTTGTTCTGCAGAGAGATTGGCAAAGCTGAAAGCCGATGCTGTCTTCACTTCACCCTGCAGTACCTCTGTTTTGTACCCAACATCAGGAGGCAACATCCACTCATTCACTGCTATAACACCATGTGCGGTGCTTGATGTGATTGGACCACCTTATTCCATGGAGGACGGCCGAGATTGTTCTTATTATAAGGAACATCCCTATGCCTCTTTTACAAGTAAGTTTCAAATCATGTTCATTATTTAATTACTTAAGTTGACTTTATGGTACTTGAAATTATGCAAAAAGGGGCTGCTGTTTTGTTTGGTTGTGTATTCTGGAAATGACCTTATTTGAACAGATCTGTTCTATAGGTTATATAAATGTGTCATTAAGTTCTAAGATTGTGTGTTCTGGAAAACTTTGTTTGGATACTTGTTTTCACTAGGTTGTTTCGTGTTTGGAAGCGATTTTGAATGGGTAAAATCTATAGTAATCCTTGTAAAGTTGGAAAGAAAAAAAAAAAAACTGTTTTTGAAAGTGACCCTTTTTTTTGTCATGTGGACTTTTTCAGATAGTGAAATTTTGACAAGGTCATGAAAGAATACTTTGGTGGGACGTTGTTATTATTTTATTATTTTAAAGGGGACTGTAATTCTTATTTCAGACTTTTTCTCCCTAAAATAAAAACAAGAATTGTCTCTGAAAACCACCCTTTTTCCATACTTTATTATTTTTTTTTGTTGATGTCATGGGGATCACCGGTTAATACGTCTATATACTAGTTGAACTACGCTAGTTTCGGAAGGGAATTGTTTTTGTTAGGAGATTATGTTTAACGATAATTAATATGCACTTCTTCTCTTGAAGTCAAAATTTGCTGTTATTTTATGTGTTACGCTATTCTTATTGTGTTAAATGTTTTGTAATGCAGATGGTGAAATGGAACTGGGAGAAGAAGAGGGTGAGGGTTATGGATGGTTAGAAGAGATTGAGGTGCCAGAAAACTCTCAAATGGATGGAATAGAATACTTAGGCCCTCAGATTGCTGACATTTAAGCCTAGTTTTGTTTTGTTTAGTTTGCCTCACATTCGTTGCCTCCACTTCATAATCACCTTCTCCTTCTTTATTTCTTTCTTCTTTTTCATTACATTTTATTTTTTTGGGTTAATTTTTTTTTTAATCTTTTGACTGTAGAGAGTGCCTCCAAAAGCCAACTTCTTTTGGTTGTTGTATATAAAAATGGTACAAAGTTGTAACTTTCAAGTCTTCTCCTTTTCCCCCCTCCCATGGATGTTTGTTGAATTTTTCTTGTTTCAAGAATGAAAGAGTTTCTTCTTGTTCTATTTAATCATTTGATGTAGTTATGGTGTAAATTGTTTAATAAAATCTTGACAGAAGTGTATTCACTCAACGAGAATTATATTAAAAAGAGTTAACAAAAATATTAAATTAGTAAATAAAAATTTTATGTTTTTTAAAATGAGTTAAAATGTTTATTATTTATATTATATTCATATGGATTGGTATTAATTTTTCAATATCGCCTCCCACCCCACCTCACCCAGACTTACTCAAATAATTTTAAGTCGATTTTAAATCAAAATCACGTGGTAGTAGTTATAAGTCACTAACGAAATGTAAAAATTGATTCGTTTATAAAAATTTTAACGTTTAAATTTATATAAAACAATTATTAGTTTGAAATCTGAATTGATATGACAATAATATTTAGGGATATAAATTCATTTTTCCATGAATTTTATGTTGAACAAGGTTTTTCAAGGTAATAGTCAATATAATTATTTGAAGTAATGTTTCTATTGACATAATTGAGGGCATGTTTGGCTCATGTTGAGTTGAGTTGGTATGATAACTCATTTTTGGCCCAATATTAATGTTGGTGGAGTTGAGTTGTATATTTTACTAACGCACTCTAACTCTCTCATTTTCCCATGTTTTTAATAGTTCCACCCATTGGCCACTGTCACACTCCGAGAGCTAACTCTGGGTTCTAACAACCACCTTTGATGACAACTTCGGTGACTAACCTCAGACTTCGACAACCACCTCCAAGACAACTCCAATGGCTAACTCTGGGATCCGACAACCATCTCCAATGACAATTCCGACGACGAAAATCCAGATTCCTACAACCACCTCCGATGACAGCTCCGACGACCAATTCCAAGCTCTGACAACCTTCACGAGACCAACTCTGACAACCTTCACGCGACCAACTCTGACAACCAATTCTGGCCTCTGACAACCACATTCGGTGACTTAACTCCGACGACCACCTTCGCGCTACCAACTCCATCGACCAATTAGCTTCGATAACAAACTCCGATGACCAACTTCGATAACCACCGTTATAGACTCCGACAACCACCTCCGACTAGAAACTCCGATGAAAATCACCTTCGATGATCACCTTTGAGTGGGCAACTCCGACGGCCAACTCGAGGCTTCGACAACTACATTCGACGACAAACTTTGACAACCAACTCTAATATAACCTTCATGCAACTAACTTCGGATTTCGATAGTCACCTCTGACTACAATCTCCAGCGAAAATCATATTCAATGATCAATTTCAATGACCACTTTCGCCCGACCAACTCCGGAATTCGAAAACCACCTCCGATGACAAACTTCGACAACCAACTCTAATACACCTTCATGTGACCAACTTCATGCTTCGACAACCATCCCTGACTATAAACTCCAACAAAAATTATCTTCGATAATCAACTTCGACAATCACTTCCGACTACTATAAGACTGATGACTGTTAAAGTATGTTGTAGGGTTGTTGATTATATAAAATATATTATTTTGTCTACATTAAGTGCAATATTTATACGTAATGAATTCACATATCAAACAAGTGTTAAGAATATTTAGACAAAAAATATGTATGTATTTGAAAAGTATGTAACATATAACCAAAAAAAAACCATAAAATGAAAATTCTTTTCCTGAATCATTTTCAAGCAATAATTAGTGAAAAATAGAGATTTGTTCTATGATGATCCTCTAAATTTAGAGAAAATGAAAATGAAATTGTTGAAGAAATGTGAAATGTGGTGACATTCCATTGGTTGTTACGATGATGGGGGAGATTTAATTAAAAAAAAGTCATGACATAGTAAAAATATAGAGCAACAATTGGAAGAAGAAGAAAAAGAAGAAGATGATTGAAATTCATGGAGAAAAATTAGCTAGAATCAAAAGTTTTGATTTCGCTTTAGTTTCTCATTTTATTTAACCATATTTCTACAAGAAATGTAATGGGTTAATGGTTGTTCATAGCTAAAAAAAAAGGAAAGAAATAAATAAAAGTTATAAAAATTAAAAGAAAAAAAATTTGTAATCCATATTTTATTCAAACAAAGATGGGTAAAATTATTGAATACAAAAGTTTCAAAACAAAAATAGTAATCATAAACGCATATTATTTAGAGTTCAAAAAAATGCATTGGATATCCAGACATATGAACTCAACTTTGCCCCTCAAATGCAGACATATGAATTGCGAACATCCTCTCAACTTAGCGTCCCAAACAGTCCCTCAGATATCATCATTATCCTATGATTCATTACAATCTACAGATTTACCAATCTTGTTTTGACTTTTCCATAACATGAGAGTTAAGTCATTAAACTTTAGTATACATTTACTTAAAAGTTAAAAGCATGTTATCTAATAAATTAATAATCACCCCTATGCTAACTGTTTTTAGTTCATCTTTTGAGTTTTGATTACAAAAATCATACCCAACCAAAATAAAGGAGACATGAATACACCTTGGCCTTTTTATATAATGTATGGTATATTAGGTTTAATAGATAAGTGGACCCAATAAAAATTTTTATGCTATTAAAACTTACACCATATAAAAAAAAGTTAAAGGAATCATTAGGCTGCACCTAATCCTATAATCTCCATTTTTATACACACAAAGAAAAAACCGTCATGTGACAGTCTCTTATCGGACAACTTCCTGGACGACACAAAAAGAGGTGTAGCCCAGGAAGCACCCAAATATTTTCTAAAAAATTATAAGATATTGTATGCGATGTAGGTAAATTATTTTTCCAACAAAAACGTTTTATTTTCTTAGAGTTGAATATCGTTTACCTAATTCAAATTTTAAAAAAATTATTTCTTAAAAAAATTTTCCACAAACTTTGCCCAAGTTAGAAAATGTCCCCTCTTCAAATATTATCTCATTTGTCTTCTTCACTAACTTCTAGTTAAAATTTGCTAACATGAGTATAATTCAACGAATATAAAGTTTGTACTATCGACTTTAAAGTTAGAGATTCGAATTTTCACCTCACATATTGTTAAAAAAAAAAACTTGTTAAAAATTGGACTAAATTTTCTCAAGAATGATCACAATCCTTTATTCTTTTATCTCTCTTCATTTTTTTTTTCTTTCTTCAAAAGTCAAGTAATTTTCTTTTTAAATGAGACAGAGATACATATTTTGCAACTTTTTTTTTAAAGTTATATTAATATTAGTTGACAAATGAAAGTCATTATTAATATCTTTCATGTGCACTCACAATTTTGTTGCCAATGTTTAAATTAAAACCTAATGGAGATATAGATATTGGGTAACAATTAAACTTTTGTTCTTAAATAAAAAAAAAGTCCAATTGGATAAATTGGATTAAGTAGATCAAATAATAAAATATATTTTCATTTTATATAATCAAATTGATCTAAGTATTTGCATTTTTTTTTAAAAAAAAGTTTTTCTTTGGATCAATGATTTTTCTCAAATATAATTGAATTGAAAATATTTTGATTCCTAAAAGAAAGAAAAGGAAAATACATAATAGGAGAAGGGATTGAAAGGATAGGGAGTCTAAGAGTGACCATTAAAAGATGAATGGTAGTAGATGAAGATTGGATAACTAGTGAGATTGAAGAATGTTAAGCCTTTTTTTTTTTACTTCACTATTTAAGAGTATTAAAGTCCATAGTCTATGAAGAATATTAAAATTTGCAACTAAACAATTTAAACTTTATTAAAGTTGATATGTAATAAGAGATTTTAATTGTATTTTTCTTTAGAAAAAAAGATTTAAATAATATATTTGCTCCTAACTAGAGGTAAGAATTTAGGGACAATTGCAAATATAGCAATTAGACCCAAAGTTTTAGTAGATATAGCATAATGTAAAAAAAAATACAAATATGAAAAAAAATTAGATAATCTATTAGGGATAAATCATATCGTCGGTAGGAGTTTACCAATGATAGATTACAACGCTCGTAAAAGACTATTAATGATAGAAGTCTGTCACTGATAAACTTGACTGTATTTGTAATTTTTAAAAATGTTTTTATACACTTGGTTATTATCCCTAAAAATGCAATCCATTGCAATTACTCATGAATCTTATGTGTTTGAATTATAATATTTTTAAAGGGACGTTTTAGACCACAACTTGCCTTAGGTGGAATGGACTATTATAGCTCACTCAATATTTGGATCTCACATTATAATGGTTGAAGGACTTCTTTGAATTGATTAGTGAAAAAAATGTTTTTTTTTTAAAAAAAAGTCATTTTTATTTAAACTATTTTGATAAAAATTATTTAAAATATACTCTAAAAGTGTTTTAAAAACTATTATAGAAAAAAAAAGGAGTGTTTCAACAACTATTTTGAGTTGTTGTCAAACACTCCAATTTTTTATAAAATAACTTATTTTCAAAATTAAACACTTGAAAAGTCAAACCAAACACCTTGAAGTTTCTTTTTGTTGTATACAAGTATTTTTGTTAGAACGATGATATTGAAGAATAATAGAATAATTTTTTATTATAGTTCTCTAAAAAATTATAGATAATATAATCACGTTTTGTTATTTTTTTTCTTTTATTATAAGGTTATAAGAAATCTTTTGCCTTCTTTTATTATAGATAATTTTTTCATTTGACCGACCCCTAATTTAGAAATCTAATAAAATGGAAACGTTTGCGTAGAACTCATACTTAACTATTGTAAAACAATTTGAAAACTCTCTTTTATCTATTGTGCTTACTAATAACAATTCTCTCTCATAATTTGTAATCGAGGCTAAGTCTGACCCTACATATAGAATATTATAACCTACAACTAACTCAGTCAAACTATCAAAAATGTTTTTTTTTTTCTCATAATATGAATGAATAAAAAAATTGAATGATTCAATAGAATTGAGGCAATTAAAGATTTTGATGCTTCATTATTAATGAATCACTACTTTAAGTGTCTAAAGCAATAATATCACCACTTTAGGTCTAAAGCCAAATCTCAAAACAAAAAAGCAACTCTCTTCCACAAAACAAGTAGATTTGGACAACTTGGGAGTGGGTAGCATGGAGGGACACTTAGCACTTTGGCACAATATGAGGTCTCCATTAGTTGACAAAAATACCCTTTGTATCAAGCATGGGCCATGTCAAACAAAGGGGTATGCTTGTCTTTTCACACCCTTCAACTAGGTCATAAAGTCCCATCCATGGTTCATGTAGGGCATAGCCCTTTCATTGTATGGACCCTCCTAAAACAACATCAATATTCCAATCTTTCATCAAACTCTTCTATGGTACAAATATTTTTTTCTTGAATATCATTAATTTCTCTCCCCATATTCCTATAAAAATGTTTTCATTTGAAAGTGAAAGATGAGTAGAAATACAATCCCAATAGATTGATTATTTTTTAGGTTAAATTACAAAAATTATCCCTAAACTTTACACTTTGGGTAAAAAATGCTCTTGAAATTTCAAAAGTTAAAAAAATACCCTTAAACTTTCAAAAATAGTTCAAACAATATCCTTGTTGTTAGTTTTAGATGAAAACTGTTCAAGTTTTGTTTAAAAAATACCCTTAACTTTATAAAAGTTAAAAAATATCCTTAACTTAATAAAAATTAAAAAATACCTTCACCGTTAGTATCAAACAAAAATTGTTAATTAATTCTTCGTGACAAACAAAATGTTCTTACTAATCAATTTGTTTGAAGTTTTCTTAAGTTCGAAAAAGTTTGAAAAAGTTCAAAAAATTCAATTTAAAAATAAATTAAATAGATATCCTCACTTTTTTCATATAAGTACCCTTATATATATATTTTTTTTTAATTTTTCAATGTTTAGCTTATACCAATGTTCTCAACAACCAAAATAAAAACAAAAATTTTAAGTTAAAACATAAAATACCACAAAATTTTACAAAATTTCAAAATCAAAATCTCCTTCTGAAACATATCAAAACGATAAATAGTCAAATAAAAAAATATTTGACTATTTATCGTACATATAGGTACTCTCATATTTATTTTAATTTTTCAATTCTTAGCTTACACCAATTTTCTCAACAACCAAAACATACCAAAACGTTGTGACGTCGAAGGCCCCCCCATGAAGCGTCTTGGAGAGCAAATTGGAAGGAGTGTCTTTTCATGCATGCGTATCAAATGGAAAGTGATGCGGTGCTGTAGGGTAGGACTGCAACACTTGCCTAGCAGACTGTCTCTATGAATGACGTGGGGCACAAGTGTCGTAGCATTTGTGCAATGTTGTGCCTCCCTTTATTTGATTTTACCATTTTACCTCCCGTTGCTTGCTATTGCTCCATTTAAGCATGAATTGCATTTGAAACATCCCGACAACATATTTTGCTCGATAACCGATCTAAGAACTAAAATAAATATTAAATTCCTAAGAACCAACATGATTTAAGCTAATACTTTTTTTATTTGACTATTTATTATTTTGGTATGTTTCAAGAGGAGATGTTGATTTTGAAATTTTGTGAAATTTTGTGTTATTTTATGTTTTAACTTAAAATTTTGGCTTTTATTTTGCTTGTCGGAAAAATTGGTATAAGCTAAGAATTGAAAAATTAGGAGAAATATGAGAGTAGCTATATGAAAAAAATGAGGATATCTATATAATTTATTTTAAAATTGGTTCTTTTCGAGCTTAAAAAAACTTTAAACAAATTGATGGGGAGCATTTTTTAATATATATATATTTTTAATTTTTAAGGTCATTTTTGTCATGAGGAATTAATGGTTTTTGTTCAAATACTAACGGTGGGGTATTTTTGAACTTTTATTAAGTTAAGGATATTTTTTAAAGTTTTGAAAGTTCAAGGATATTTGTAAAACAAAACTTTAATGGTTTTCATCCAAAACTAACGGTATTTTTTTATTTTTTTTTTGAAGGGTTAAGGGTATTTATGAAACTTTTGGAACTTCATTTTTGACACAAAGTGTAAAGTTTAGGGGTATTTTTTATAATTTAATCCATTTTTTATTTTAATGTTAGTAAGTTTAATTAAGAATATTTGAAAGTGATTTTGAATGGGTTAAAATCATTTTTTTTTTTTTTTGGGTTCAAAATCACTCCCAAACATATATTTATTCATTTCAAAGTCAAAATTATAAATGTTTGGTTTGAACGAATAAAAGCAAGTTTGAGAATGATTTCGAATATGCTAACAAGTGATTCTAACTATTCAAAAATTACTCTAAATTATGTTCAAAATATATCGTATTTAAGAATGTAAAAGGAAAGCTATTCTTACCTACATCTAGATACCTTAATGTCATAAACATGTATATCACAAAGTAATTAACCATTTTTACTGAAACTCTTACCTTGATAGTAACAATTTATAATTGTCAGGAATTATTTATTATTGACAATAATATATTGTTACTAAAATTAATAATGACATTTTTTTACAGCATTGTTGATACTCTAACCTCGATGTGCAATTCAACGACTAAAAATATCCGTTAAGAAATCTCTTTTTATCTTTTGGTAGTTAACTTGCATAGTAGTAAACATGTATTGTTCAAGTTCATCAACTTAAGAAAAAAGGTAAAAAAAAGAACAAGGTCAAACAAATTAGAATTCAACTAATTAAAAGAAATCTAACTAAAGATAGTAATTGAAATTCAAAACCTAGTAAAAAAGGAAAATATTAATTGTTTAAATCTGTTTGGTAGATTCTAAAGTTTGAGATAATATATATTTATATAATTATGTCAATTAGGGGAGAATTATTGTCCAAATACCCTTAAAATAGGTGAAGTTTATTTATTTACTTATTAGTCTATTTAAACAAGTGGGTCATGTATTTCAATTGTTTTTAATAAAAAAACAGAAAGCTGGTTGAATGTCTTTTTTCAAGTCTGTTCATCTATCTTTTATTTCCATTAATTATCAAAAATTACAAAACCCAAACTTTACACTATTTTCATAAAGCCTTTTATTTTATTTTATTTATTTATTTTTTATATATATTTATATATATACTTTAAGATTTAAACACTACTTTAAATGTTCATTTTGATTCATATACTTTCAACTTTAGTTCATCTTGGTCTCTCTACTTTTAAAATGTTCATTTTGATCCTTATACTTTCGACTTTTGTTCATTTGGTCCTTGAACTTTAAAAAAAATAACCATTTTATTCCCTTGAAATAAAAATAGAAATAAAGGGATCGAAATAGGTAGAACCTCCTCAGGGAATATAAGGTTTTCATGAGGCTGATCTTGAGCCGCCATCCAAGCACGAATACCTTCGGGACTAAAATGAATATTTTTAAAGTACAGGATCATAATGAACCAAAGTTGAAGGTATAAAAATTAAAATAAATATTTTCAAAATATATAGACCAAAATATATTTAAATTGTTTTTAGTTATTATGACATATTTTCATACGTCTTGGTTGGATAACATATGCAATTTGATCTGTCACCGACACATTAAATCCATAATTATTGGTAGTGGTTTTTATTTTAGTTTTTCCTTTAAATGTTTATTCATATCACATGCATCTCTAACTTTTTTGTTTTTATTTTATTTTATTTTTTGCCAATTGCTCTTTCAAAAATATAATTTAACATTAGCTAACAAATTATAAGTTTAAATCTGGTTAAATTCTTTAATTTTATGTTTATTTCGTCTCTAAATTTTTAAAAAATATCTATTAACTTTTAATTTTGTATCTAGCAAATCTCTACATTCTTAAAATATTTAATAAGTGTATGAATTTTTATTTTTTATCCAATAGATCTGGGCCATGAAAAATTTAAAATTAATTGATCTATCATATCTAAATTTGATTTTTATGTCAAATAAAATCATAAACTTTTGATGTCTAATAGATTCATGAATGTTCAAAAATATCAAATAGTTTTTTTTTTTTGTCTATAAATATCGAGTAGGTTAAGGAATCTTATTACACACAAAATTAAAAATTTAGAAATATATTGAACACAAAATTAAAAGTTTAATGACATATTAGACACTTTTCACTAATGAAGGATCTATTAGACACAAATGGAAAGTTTAAAACCTCGTAAACTTCTAAAAGAAGTTAAAAATCACTTTTGATTTTTGAACTTTCATGATAATAACGATTGAGTTTGTATACAAACTCGTTACTCACCCAACCATTAGATTGAGATTTACATATCGGAATCTTCTCCATTTGAGTGTTCATTAAATCTTAATAGCATTTTTCACGATTGAAATTAAAATCGTTATAAATTATAAAGTTAAAGGACTAAATTAATATTTATTAAAGTACAATGATTAAATTGTTATAAATTTAGAATTACAATAAACAAATTATTATAAATTTATAAGTACAAAGACAAATCATTATAAATAATAGTTCAAGGATTAAATCATTACTCTGTAAAAATTTGATAAAAAAATTAGGTACAATATATGAAAACCACAACGTCTATTAATGAGAAAGATTTTAAATAGTAATAGATATATTAATTTTGTTATTGTTGTTATATCTCCATTCATAATTTTACAGATCATTGAATGTTATATTATTTTATTATAATTGTACATATGAAATCATCATTGAGCTATGTTCATGTTGTTATTTAATCGAACATTATTAATATAGTAAACAATGAAATGAAAATGTTATGAAAATATTTTCATATTATCGTAATACTAGAAGAATTTAGTAATCATCAACAATAGAGAGATTATACATTTGGTGTGAAAACTTCTTTCAATAACTTTTTAAGAGAGATTGATTAGGCATATGAGTATAAATAATTACAATCTATTAACCATTTTAGTCATAGGATCTCGTTTCACTTTAGTCTGTATACTTTTAAATATTCAAATTTAGTTCTCATATTTTTGATATAATTCTTAAAATTACTCCCTAGTATTAGTTTATTGCTAACTTTACAATATTAACAAAACAAAAAAAAACCCGTAAATCTTGGAAATATGATATTGTATCTTTTCTTGAATTGAAATAATTATCCTTATTTAATTTAATTCGATAAAAAAATAGCTTTGAACTAACACTAAGGACTAGTTTTAAAATATATAAAGAATACATAAATTAAATTTAGACATTTAAAACTACACAAACTAAAATGGGATGAGATTTGAAGTATAGGATAACTATTTCTTACCCTAGGTTGAAATTTATTTAAAAGAGATATATAGATAGACATAGAGAAAGATTTTACACGTGAATTTAAGAAAAGAGTCCCAACACATATCTTTGTTCAATCCACTTCAATCATAAAAAAAAAAAAAAACGATTCAAAATGCTAAAAAGAATAAAAGGTATAGTATATTTGTTTATTAATTAAAAAAAATTCTTTGGATATTTTGCTATCATAACTTTTCTAAAATCATATCATATTTTTATTAATATTTTGGTAAAATTATGATTTTACAATTTTATTTTGGGATTGAACCTTCAACCTTTGTCAAAGTGTTGAGATAGTTTAAACGTTGTGTAAAAGAGAAAAGAAATGGACAGTAACTGCAAAGTTGGAGTGCAACGACAATGGCAGAAGGAGAGCAAAAGAAAAGGCGGCAAAAGCAACAGACTTGGAAGCCAAGGGACCACTCTCTCCCCTTCTTCAGCCTCCCCTCCATTCCAAAATCTGACAAAAAAAAACCCACAGAATTCCAAAGTTTAATCACACCCATTACGAAATCAAAGCCTCTCTCATTGCTTTTCTTCTCTAATTTTAAATTCACTTCTCCAGTTTCTTCGATTATATTACACACAGATGGAATAAAGAAGACCTACTCTTTCTTTTTCTACGGGAATCTTTCATCCCCTTTTGCTTTTTCTTCCCAGTCAGAGCTCGCCTTTTGTCTTTAAGACCATCTGATGACTGCTGATAATGATGATAATTGATAAAGAACATCCATTATCGTCTTAATTAACTTAAAACTCTAACTGGGTAGGATCCATTTTGCTCTGAAATTTCTTTACTCCCCTACTTTTGTTTTCTTCATGTTTGAATGTGGGGAAAATGAACTAATGCTGTGTCTGTTTGTGTAATTTGTTGTTTTTGACATCTGGGTTTTGATGTATTTTTCTGTACCCATGTCACTAAATTGTCTTGGAGTGTATTATTAATAGTGAAAACTGATTTCTCTTTGAATGGTTTCTTCTGTAAAATCGTGTCAGTGAGATTTTGTAGCTTCTTCTGGGGTGTTCTGTGGATGTATGGCTCAAACTCTTTTGGTTTTACTCAAATGTGCTATCTGCAAAACCTGAGGTGTTTCGGCTTCAAGTGTACTTTCTGGGTCTTTTCATGAGCTTTTTGCTGGGTTTGAACATGGCAAAGTGTCAGATTGGTAATAGAAACTGTGGTTTTGCTTGTTGAGGATCTTGGAGTTTTGTGGTGAGTTACTTCATATTGAAGGCACAGTCGACTTCAGTTGGTTGCTTGTTCTTCATTTTCCATGAAGTGCTTGAGTGTTGATTTCAGTTAGCTGAACCTACATCTCTTGGCTGTTGGTGAGAAAATACAGTTCTCAAGATTGCATGTTGGTATGTTCAGATTCTGAAATTCACATTTTACCTTACTTGTCGAGGTAAATAGGTTCTTGTTTCTATCTGTTGCTTTTTTTCCTTTTATGCTTTTCTAGACATTTGAAATCACAGAATCATTTCCCTCATCATTCTACATTACTTTTCTCTCTCCCTATGGCCTTTGTTAGTTGGGAGGATTTTGGCATTTTTCTTCTGGACATATTGAGTTGTTCACATTTTTCTTTGGGAAATTTCTATTCTGTTTTCTGAGAATATTTTATGTTAATTCTGCTTGTTATTATATGCTTACTGGCACTCCTTGAATTTTTTTTGCTCCAGGGTATCTGCATTTAGTACTGAACGTCGGGTTTAGACGTTTTCGACTGAAACGACTTGACTAAAGAACAGTGTCGATGCGATACAAGCAACTCCAATTTACTGGCTTCTGAAATCTAGTTCACTGTCATCTTTCAACTGGTTCTGTTCGTAGGACCAATGGCTCAAGTACTTCATTATTCTGTGTATCTACTCATTCTCATCCTTTTTGTAAGAGTCAATCTTTCGCAGCAATTTCAATTGTCACAGACTCGGACACTTTTAAGAATACAGCAACTTCTGAACTTCCCAGCTGTATTGAGTAACTGGAATTATAGCACAGATTTTTGCAACTTAGAACCAGATTCCTCTGTGACTGTTGTATGCTATGAGGGAAACATGACTCAGTTGCATATAATTGGCAAGAAAGGAGCTCTTTTACTACCTCATAACTTCTCAATGAAGTCTTTCATTAATACCCTTGCTAAGCTTCCAGATTTGAAAGTCCTTACATTAGTTTCTCTTGGTTTATGGGGGTCAATACCTGGTAAAATTGCTCATTTATCATCACTGGAAATATTAAACATGAGCTCTAATTTCCTATATGGTGCCATCCCTCCGGAGATTTCGTTGCTGTCAGGCTTACGGACGCTTATACTTGATGATAACATGCTTGCAGGACAGCTTCCTGACTGGTTCCACGTGCTTCCGCTTCTAACTGTTTTGAGCTTGAAACACAACATTCTCAATGGATCATTGCCCAATTCACTGAATGAGTTGGAAAATCTTAGAGTTCTTTCACTTTCACATAACCATTTTTATGGAGAGTTGCCTGATCTCAGCACTTTGACCAACCTTCAAGTACTTGAATTGGAAGACAATGGTTTTGGACCTCAATTCCCTCAACTTGGCAATAAGTTGGTTACTCTGAAACTGAGTAAAAACAAGTTCAGATCTAGTATCCCTGCTGAAGTTAGCTCCTTTTACCAACTTCAACATTTCGACGTCTCTTTGAATTCTTTGGTTGGGCCATTGCCATCAGTATTCTTTTCTCTACCATCTCTTTCCTATCTCAATATATCAGGGAACAAGCTCACAGGAATGCTTATGGATAATATTTCTTGCAATGATGAACTTAAAGTTGTGGATTTATCCTCAAACCTCTTGACCGGAAATTTGCCGGAATGTCTTCTAGCAGATACGAGGAACAGGGTTGTCTTATATCCCAGAAATTGTTTTGTCACGGGAAAACAACAGCAGCATCCAGTTTCCTTTTGCCAAAATGAAGCACTAGCCGTGGGCATTGTACCTGAGGAAAAGAAAAAAGAACGAACACGTAAGGCAGTTCTTGCGCTGAGTATAGTTGGTGGCATTGTTGTAGTGGTCATTTTACTTGGTACAGTCTATTTACTAGTAAGAAGAAAGAATGAGAAGAATACAGCGAAGAAACCTCCAACAAATTTAATAGTAGAGAATCCATCTGCTGGGTACACCTCAAAGCTGCTCTCGGATGCAAGTAAGATCATTTTTCTCGTCCACCTTTCGTTTAGCTGTTCTTCAGGTTTCGAGAACAGGGTGTACTAGTTCTTGAAAGCAAAGACATTCTCTCTACTTGCACAGGCCTCCACAAACCCATGTGTGAAAAGAGAAAAATGCTATTTGGCAGTTTAAGCAGAAACTTTGAGATATTTGCACTAAGCTAACCATAGATAAAATTTGGGTTTAATAAACACTCAACCAATGCCTTGGAGCTTAAAACTAATCAAGCTTACCAAACCAAAAAGTGCAAAGGATATATTAAAGAGTCTGTCTTTTGCAGGACTCTTACCTTCTCACTTGGTCAAAATGTTCCCTCTTGACAGAGAAACTATCTGAATTGAGAGCAAAAACTTTGCAGGACTACTATTTTAAGCTTTGATATTTTGTTACTATTCTTATAGTATTCTACCCTATCAAAATTAGTTAAAAATCGGTCAGAAATGACTATAACATCTATAACTTTCTGCCCCTAGTTGACGACATAAGATCCCAATAATAAGCAATAATATATATAAGGTGTATAAAACAATAGCTTTGAGCTTCATGAGGATGCTTATTTATTTACTTTGTTAAGTACCATGACTAAGGTGAGAAATGTAGTAGCTAACAAGCCCCTATGCATTTTGATATATTAGCTTACAAAAATCTGACTCTGTGAACTTTGCTTCTTTCTTCTTCATCTTCAGGGTATATATCTCAAACAATGCAGTTTGCACCACTTGGCCTTTCAACTTATAGAGTGCTCTCGTATGAAGAGATTGAAGCTGCTACTAAAAATTTTGACTCTTCTGCTTTCATGGGTGAAGGTTCTCAAGGACAGGTATAACAAAATCTAAAATCTTAGACATCATTACACCACTCTTTCATTTTGAATAATACTCGACTTTGACTATTCTACTTTCTTGGACGAAGGCTCATAGTAAGGTTTTATTTATATAGTAGCTTTAATCTTTGTTCATTGTCAAATCACTGATTAACCCAAAAACTTAAACTGATGGGTGAAGGTAAATTTAATATTATATCATCCAATACTCCTTCTCACTTGTAGAATTTAATATTATATCATCCAATACTCCTTCTCACTTGTAGACTTGAAATATGTAGAAGTCCCAACAAGTGAAAATCAATATTATATAGGGAGGAAATAACATTGCAAGGTTTGAACGTAGAACCTCCTAAACCACCTCCTCTGATACCATGAGGTCTCCACTAATGGGTAATTATAGTACAAGAAAAGAACCAACTAAGGGAACTAAAATGGAAATATTAATAAAAAATACTAAAAAATAAAAGAGTAACAAAAAACAATTATTATATACAAATCTACATTCATTACACGCACTGTTTCTTCTATAACTGAATATGGGTTTGCAGTTTTTCTTCTTCACTCAATAAACAAACTGGGTTATCAGTTATTAAAATCATATACTCCTTTATGGTATGCAATTTTTTTTTTTTTTGTGGATGAAGTGCTCTTGTACACTTCGTCTCTTGCATTTTTGGTCGGTTTACTAAAAGCTGTATTCATCATAGACTTTGTCCTTCCTTTTTTGTCATCAGATGTACCGAGGTCAGCTGAAGGATGGCTCTTTTGTTGCCATTAGATGCCTTAAAATGAAAAGAAGATATAGCACACAAAACTTCGCGCATCATATAGACCTTATTTCGAAACTCAGACACCGCCATTTGGTTAGTGCTCTTGGACACTGCTTTGAGTTGTACTTGGAAGATTCAACTGTTAGCAGAATATTTCTCGTCTTTGAATACGTTCCTAATGGCACGCTGAGAAGTTGGATATCTGGTACTCTATGAAAACTGTTTGTTTGTTTCTCATAAATGGAGATGGAAATCACCAATGTTCATGCTGACTTCATTTCTACATTCTAACTATTCAAGCTTAATGCTACATATGTTTTGCACACAATGCATTGCAGGAAGACACTCGAGGCGATCGCTTACTTGGACACAACGTATAGCAGCAGCCATAGGAATAGCAAAAGGCATCCAGTTTTTGCACACAGTTGCGGGCGTATATTCGAATAACATTAAAATAACAGATGTACTACTGGATCAAAATCTTGTTGCAAAAATTAGCAGCTACAACCTTCCTCTAATGGCTGAGAGCATGGCAAAGGTACAACAAAGAAGTATTTTTTTCAGCTGTGCAGTCTATTCACCTCCTTGGCCCTTTTTGTTCTCTTTAGTTCGTAATGACCCAGTTAACTTCTCAGGTCAGTCGGGGAATTTCTTCCGGTGGATCCAAAGATTCCAGTGGCCATGAAAGGTTGTCTATGAATATATTTAATGTATATTCACCCTTAACTTAGAAGCAAATAAAAGTATTATATGCACAAAGTTTCTGAGACTGAAGCATCATAATTGGTGGTACACTAGCATATTACGGTTATATAAAAACATGGAATGAATTATCCAACAAAACAACTCTTTTTCATGTTTTTTCCCTTCCTCTGGTCCTCCCCCAATATTGCTCTATGAAATTGACTCCCAAATTTGACTTGATACTTCACAGGATCAATCAAGAAGCTCAATCTGATATCTATGACTTTGGAGTAATATTACTAGAAATCATCCGTGGGCGAGCATCCAAATTGAAAAATGAAATTAATGCTCTAAGAGAGAAGGTAGTAGAGATTACTTTGCATTTCAATACTTCAATGTGCGTGCTCGCGTGTTGCGTGTGTACATCACCTACACAACTTTCAGTTGGAGAGTAAAAGATTCCAACTCAATGAAATTTATTTATGAATATGTCAAAGTAGACATGTTTTTTTATGTTATATTCAGATTTTGATGTTTCTCAACGTATGCAGTTACAAGAAGCCATTTCATCGGATAGCGTTGCTCGAAAGAGCATAGTTGATCCGAGCATTCAAAACGAATGCTTAGATCAATCATTAAAGACAATGATGGAAGTTTGTGTCAGGTGTCTGCTCAAGGATTCAGTAACCAGACCTTCCCTTGAAGATGTCCTCTGGAATTTGCAGTTTGCTGCTCAGGTTCAAGATGCGTGGTGCGGAGAATACCGTAGCAGTGACGGGTCTCCCGTCTCCCCTTCTCTACCTAAACTCTCAATCTGCTAATTCCCACAAAGAGGTTCATTTATTTTATCCATCTCAGTTCTTGGATCTTCATAGACTCTTTCTGCTGGCATGAGCTTCACTCTGTTAAAACAACAGTTTGGTTGGTTTAGTCTTGGCATTGTTAATTACTCTTCAAAATTAACAAAGTTTAGTTTGAGCTTCAAAAAGGTGACAGGAGCAAACATTGTAGTTTAAGCTTTTAGTCCTTGAACTTCATATATATTTTGGTCCATGTAGTTTATTCAAGTCGTTGGATATAGTGTAAAAACAAAAATTTAGCTTATGCATATGTTTTATTCTTACTTGATGAGTAGATGAAGCCATTCTAGATGTTAGATTTCAGAAATAGAATTAGATCCATATTTTCGAGTTTTAGGAACCAAGAACATAAAACATTTTCGAGTTTTGAGATAGCGTTTTTTCTGCAAATTGTAGTAAATTTGTTGGTTAGAAAAAAATGAAAATATCTTTTTATACTTGAATGACGAGATAGATCGCTTTTGCGAGAGATAGAAACGATTGATTATAAAAGAATCTTAATAGATTTTTTTAAATTTTTTTTTAGTAGTGTTTGGTCGAATAGATTGTGATTAAAACAATTAAAGTCATTTTTAAAAACAAACTCGTTTCATACCTATATTAAAATAAATTTCTTACCGGCTTTGAGATTTTCTAAAATCATACACATTTTAGCTAATTTATTCAATTTTATCCTTCAAAATTTAGATTATTTTATATATCTATTTCTTAAAAAAAGAATGCTGATATTGTTTTTTTTTTTTTTTTAATTTTAAAATAAAGCTAAATGAAATATATATTTTAAATAATTATTTAAAAATTACAAATTATTTAAAAAAATACAAAATTTAATAATAACTCTAATTTAGCTATTATATCAAAATAAGATAATTTAGTATCTATTTATCAAACATTATAACTAACTTACTCAGATCTAAAAATGAAATTTATTAAATATATATATGTTTCATAAGTGATTTTACTAACATATAAACTCATGTATTTGTCCAAAAAGATAAAATCAAATGCTTCCACTAATATTATTTTCTTTCATTCAAACAACGTTCAATGCCTGCACTCTAACATTGCAACTGCATAGTGCTATTTTTTGTTTGAATCAAACTCTTGTTTTATGTCATATGGTCCAAAAAGTCCCAAATCACGCATAAACGTGACATCATCGCTAAGTTAAATCACAACAATTCACTTGATGAATGACGTGTTAAAATTTGCAAATTTCCCATTAATAAGGTGTACATTGGGTGCTACAATTACAAATATAGTAATCAAGTTCAAAGTATTAACAATTATAGCACAATACAAAAGAATTTGTAGATATAACAAAAATTACATTAAGCTCTCAGAGTTTATTAGTCATGGTAGTCTATCATTAATAGATTTTGTTATATTTGTAATTCTTTAAAATGTTGTCATAACTTAATTATTAACCCTAAAATTATTATCCAATATAATTATACTTAGGTGCTAGTCTTATATGAAGACCTAAGGTCCAAAGCCTTAGGCTTGGAGTTTGGGGTTTTTTCATTATAAAATAATAATAATAATAAAAAAAAAAAGATTTTCTTCTCATTTAATTATTTTGAAAATAAAATTTACTATGTCTAAATACAAATTCCTTATAAGGATTGTTTTCTTTTAATATTTTCACTTCAATTATGTTTTTTTTAATTAATCAATTAATTTATTTAGGACTTTTATATATAGTTCGCATCACAAGAAGACACATACCTGATTTTTTTTTTGTATTCGAGCTTTAAAAAAAAAATACTGAATATGGTTGAGGGACTTCTCGTTAAGAATATCCAACGTATTTAGCAACTATTATTGGGCAATAATTTTTTTTAGTAATACAAATCAAGAACAAAACTAACAAGATATCAAATCATTAGACAACGCAAAATCGTTCCATGTGGGATGATCTTCAAGCCAAACACTTGGTTCGTCGTGAATTACATGCCAGAATGTGAGTAATGTTATTACAAATTCCAAACATTTATTATGACATTAAAGCTTTTCATTATTGGGCAATACTTCTTCTTGTTCTTAAAAATACAGAGTTCTTTATGGTTCATTTCTACAACAATATATTAGTTTTAATTAATTGACAAGTTAGGTTTAGTATTTTAACGTTATGTTAGTGTTTGTACATAGCCTTTATGTATAAAAATTCTATTAGATTTTAGTATATTGAAGTTGTATTTGTATATATCAATATCGACTATGGTCTATTAATATATACACTATAGTGGATCATATATGTAGTTTATTATTATAAATTATATGACATGTAACGTGTACTCTTTCACTGTAGACCGCAATTGATGTTAGTTGAATATGATTTCGTAAAGTATGGTCTATTGGAATATACAACACCTAAAATTAGTCGTGGCCTATAGCTAAATATCATAACTAATGTCAATTTTGGTCTATAAAGACAATGAATCATGATCTATATTATGGACTATGACTAACTTCAATAGTTTTCCAAGGCAATATAAGCCACAACTAACGTTAGTTGTGGTCTACAAGTACATATCACAACTAAAGTCGGTCATGATTAGAATATAAACTGTATTGGAATGATCATAATCGAAAAATCGTAGTCTAACCAAATTAAACACGACTAAATGATTGTGGTCTATATCAATGCCTTAATCAACAACCAAAATTTAATTAGAATATTCAAATATAATTTAGGGAAGAAATAGTATTTCTCTATTGAAGTAGGACTTACAAACGCTACATATAACCATAGTATTAAATTTCTATCAACATGTCAATATTTCCACGTTTCCATGGGTTCGACATCGAAATAAGGAGTGAATCGATATTTTCATTATATCGTAAAAAATCCACGAAACATAATAATTAAGCAATAAAATACCAATAATAAAATTATAATATAAATAATAGGTATTTTAACTTTTAATAATCGTAAAATGTTTATTTACTAATTTAAGTTTATTTTTTGTTTTTATAATTTTTCCAAAAATATTCATAAAAATCGAAATTTTATTGATATTTTCATCAAAATTTATGTAAAATTAAGAGCTCAATAATTCTATCGATATCGACATTTTAAACCTTCCATACAATACTATTTATATTTATAAAATTTTAAATAGCATAATTCAAAATTTTTTTAGCTTATCGAATAATGAGTTAACGAGGTAGATTAACAGAAATTTATGCTCTGGAATAGAAGTTATGAACATTTAATTATAATAATTTAAATATAATTTTAAAATCATTTTTAAAAATTCATATTTCCTTCCTTGTCGCGTCAATTTGCTCTCGTTTTCGTTTTCGCTAAACGGAGGGAGAAAATTTTCACCGGCAAAATTTGGCGGGAAAGCCGAAATCATGAGCTCGTCGGCGGTGGATACGGAGGCGCCGGATCTAGTTTGCCACCTTGACAACGTCCAAGGCCTGGTGGATGCCTTCACTGCCGTTCGATGGAAGCGCCATCAGGTTATTCCCGTCCCATTTTTCCTTCCACTTCAGTTTCATTTCCCCTTTTTTTGAACTCTACAGATTTCCTCTCTGTTTTCTGGATTAATGCCCATATTTATTTTTTTATGATGTTAATTTGCTTGTTTATCACTCAGGACGCCGTAATCGAACTATCGGAACATGGCATCGTTTTGATCGTTGAAGAATCCGGCTGTCTTCAGGCCAAAGTGTATCTGCAGCGTGAGGTTTTGGATTTTGAGTTTAAAATTTTTATCTCCTAGTTATGTATTGATAGATTGATTTTAAACTGTTACTCTTGAGTTTGTGAAGTTGAAAATGAAGAATAATTATGATTCAATTTGTACGAAATCTTGAATTGGAATGCTCATCTTCACAATTTATGTTCGAAGAAGGAAATTTGATCTGATGCGTGTTTCCATCTCCGTTCCCGTTTTTAGAGTGACCGAAGTTTTGCTGCTTTTCTACATGTTACAGCTTTTCATTCGTTATGAATACAGTGCACAAGCTCGGCCCAGGTTTGGAGTGAGCTTAGGCATTTTTGTTGATAGTTTGAATACATTTTCTGTTCCTGGACGTTTAAGCACCATTGAAATCAAATACCCGGGACCTGACATGCAACTTCTTTTCAAGTATATTCACTTTGCCCTTCTTTGCATCACGTATCATCTCTATTGTAGACTCTATGTTTGGTTTTTTTTTTTTGGTAGGCAAACCAAGTACATAAAGCTTTCAACTATTCTGATGTTAATTTAATTTGATTGGTAAGATGAGAATTGAATTTGTTTCTGGTTTTTAGGCTCCGTTGGTATTGATTTTGGAGGCGTTAACAATGACAAAGTGACTCTGGAAATTTAATAGTTTTTGGTATTTGGTTAAACAAATTACCTTGATTGGCTTCCTAAAATATTTGACGGCTCTCACCAACATTTTATAAATAATAGCAATCTCAAACTAAGCCTGGACTTCCATTGACGAGCAATGTAACTCATCATCTTATATTCTATCTACTTGTTAAACCCTTTGATGGTAAATTTTTACGTCCCTTATAGACTCTTTTTCTTTTTTTCTTTTTTAAACAATATCTCTGAATTCTATCATGGAGAATTCTGAGGGTACTATTAGGGGTTTATGGGTGCGAGTGGTATTAGTAAGGGCATAAAGGTAATTAGTTAGAGAGTTAATTTGTTATAAGTAGAGGGAGAGTGATGGAGGGAAGACATACAATTGTTTTAGTAATTTTGGGCTTGGGTCACCATTCTCAAGAGGGTAGGCTCCAGGTACTTTATACTTGGTTTATCCTGTACTTCTTCATTCTCTATATTTCAATATATTTCAGATCTTGATTCCTCTCTTAAGTGGTACCCTCACAAGAATCTGTCAGTATCTTCATATTTTATGAAGTTAAATTCTGAAATTGGAGAAACCAATATAAGTGGACTAATTAGAAATTCTATTTAGTTTATTGTCCTTTGATGGAACATTTTTTTTGCTGAAATGAGATAAAAAATACAGTTCAAATGTAAGTAACTTACTCCGAGTTTGTTACCAGGTCAGTTGATTCATTAGATGCTTGCATTTATGCGGAGATCAGAACTAGAATCCCAGATACGATCTCATGGGATTACAATTTTGAACCTGCAGGAAGCAGCCCACTCAGTTTCACTGTCAAGGTATAAGTTTATATTGTAATTAACTTTGAAACCTTTTTATATATGCCAAAGATGATATCTGACGTAGTTCCTAGAAGATATAAATCTGAGAATACTTTGAAGGCAAGATAACAATATGAAATTTATGAATCTAAAGAGTATATTAATTACAGATCATCGAAGAAAAATAACTGAAGATTGTTGTTTGAATACCAGTCTGCAGCACTGAAGGAAGCTATTGATGATCTTGAATGGCCTGGATCAAGTGTCCTGATAGCTCTACAACCAGATCCCCCTTCTGTCACCTTCAAAGGTGAAGGCCATGGAGAATTGCAGGTATGGTTGTTCACTGTTTCAAAAAGCCCTCCCCTCTCAATTGTGTGCCTGTTTAAGTCTCAGGTCTAGCGCCTTTCCTTAGGTGAGCTTCACAAAATAAGACGTGCTTCAGTTGCATGCCTTTTGTGAAGCCTCATGGCTCAAAGCCCTGGGTCTTGGGACTTTTTCATTATTTTTAAATGGTAATATTTAGGATTTTTCTCCTTTATTAACAAAAAAATCAAATTTCCTAAGCTAAATGCAATTTTTCTTGTGTTGAGGTATTTTATTTTATTTCTCCATATTTTCACTTCAACTATGTTTTCTATTCTTTATATAGTACTTTTATCTATAGTGCGCCTCATAGAAAGAAAGTTCGCTCTTTTCTTTCTTTTTTTTTTTGTTCTACACTTGAGCTCTAGAAGACTATTTAAAAAACGAACAAGCTGAAATGTGAAATCACAGTACCATTGTAATAATATTAATACAACCCATTCTTACTTCCCACGTAGGTGGATTTCATGTATTATGCAAATACCGATCTTCTGATCTCATTCCACTGCGATCGACAAGTATCCTACAGGTAACACGGTTCCTTCACAAAGTTAAACATATCAAATCCTAACACATGCTTCACTTTGCTGCAATTATCTGTTTCTGTTTGATGTTCAATGAGTTAGGTACAAATACAAGTTTCTCCGTGCGACAACTTCGAACATTCCGAGCAGTGTTATAAGAGAAAACAGGGGAAGCAAATTGACTATTGGGAGAGGAGGAATGCTAAAAGTTCAACACCTTGTTTCTGTTGCAAAACCATCCACTTCACACCCTCATATAGATTCTGCTGGTTATCAGCAACCCAGTAGAATTGCTTTCATTGAGTTCTTTGTAAAACCAGAAGATGCCACAAATGATTAGTACACCTTTTTTCAATATTAATTTTTTGAAACATTACATCACATTTGGAGAGGAGAATTCGAACATGCAACTTACTAGAGGAAATAGAAATGTCTTAACTGTTAAACTATGTTTTAGGTTGGCGACTCTTTTCAAATATTTTGCCATCCGTCGGCTCTTTTTGGCCTTGGTAATGAAGTTTGCGTTCGTAGGGATGTCTGTGACATAATCATGTTATTAAATTTTTGTCAACATCTTGATATTTCCATCCATATTTTTACGTTTTCATGGATTCGATATCAACATGAGAGGTAAATCGACATTTCTATTTTATCGTGAAAAATTCATGAAAATGAAAAAAATAAGCATTAAAATGTAGTATAATATAAGTAATAAACATTCTAATTTTTTAAGAAGCATAAAAGGTTTATTTATTAATTTAAATAATTAATTTGAATTTTTTATTTTTTATAATTTTTCTTGAAATTTCTATTGATATTGACATTTTATTTATATTTTCATGGTCAAATTGAGATCTTGTTTTTTTTTTCTTGATGATTTTATTTTATTTTTATTTTTATTTTTTTTATTTTTAGATATCGACATTTTAAAGCTTAGACGTAATACTATTTAATGGTAGAATGCTACCAGATTTGTGCAAGCATGTGTATGTATGTACGTTCGAGAATGTTGCTTTGACTTGTAAGTTTGAGTTGATGCTTGATCAACTCATATTTCCCCAAGTGGATTTCTATGAACCAATAAAAAGAACATTGTCATTTTTTTTAGAAAAATATTCTTTTGGTCCTATATTTTAGGTCTAGTTTTTATTCCGTCTCTAAATTTCAAAATGTTATATTTTTATTCTTTTAAGTTTTGAATTTGGTTTCAATTTAATCCATAAGTTTAAAAATGTTATAAGTTTATCTCAAGATTAGTTTTGTTTCAATTTGTTCAATAAGTTTCAAGATTTATAATTTTAAACTCGATTTCCATCTTTAATGTTAATGTCTATTAATTAATTTAAAAGAAACTAAAAGTATTGTAATTAATTAAATTTCACTATTTTTTTTATCACAATTAAAATTAAATGTAAAATTTTACTTCATAAATTTTTAAATTAATTAGTATATACTAATGTCAGAAAGTGAATATTAATGAAAAATCGAAATTGAAAGTATAAGTTTACCTACAGACTAAATTTGAAACAAAATTCAAATTTCGAAGATATATTTGTAACATTTTAAAATATAGAGACTAAACTAAAATTAAACTCAAAACTTTACTAAATTGTAATATTTTAAGACCTAAAGACTAAATGGAAACTAAACTCAAAATCTAGAGACGAAAAGATATTTTCCTTTAGATTTTTCCACAATGACCCATCATACACAAAATGGAAGGCTTAGATAACTATCGGACACTTTTAAAATTTCAAAAATTCAATAGACACAAACCTCAAAGACCAAACTTATAATTTAACATCTACATTTTTACAAGAGTAATGTATCCTACTAAGTCGTGTTTAAAATTTCAAAAACTCAATAGCACAACATGCCTCTCCCTCGTTACAATTTTCTCATCTTGAAGCACATGGTGTAACCAATATTTAAAATGTCAATATCATTAGAAATATCGATATCTTGATTTTACGAAAATATCAATGAAGATATCAATAAAATGTTGATGTCGATAGATATTTCTGAAAAAAATTAAAAAAACTAAAAAATCAAATTTTAGAATTTTTAATCAATTTAACATATTTATGATTTATATGATATTACATTTTGTTGCTTAATTTGTTATATTTCATAGCTTATTCTATGATATAATGGAAATGTTAATTTATCCGATATCGAACTTGTGCTAATTTAAACCTATCAATGAAATTTATTACCATGAATATAACCACCAGCACTCCACCTTTGGTAATTTCTTTAATCTATATATGTCTTTGATGCACAACACAGTGCTTTGCTTTTATTTCACTGGGGATAATTGGTTGGCAAAACTACATATTCATTAGAAATTGGAAAAGTGAAAACAAAGCTTTGCATATATACTAAACCACAAATAACTAAACAAAGTAAAAATAAAAGTGTCGGTCTTTACATTACGACCCTGTTTATAATGAAAATTGGTGTAATCGTAATGAGATTTCATTGATAGATCAATCGTAATGTGCCACAATCGTAAACATAATTGGATTACTTTTTTTTTTAGAATATGTGATATTATTATACAACAACAAAGGGGATCCCATAGTTCGGGATAAGATAAACACACTAGATAAGACCAAGAAGGTCAACCTGCGTCATCTGTAAACACACTAAATAAGACCCAACCTGCGTCATCTGTAAACACATTAGATAAGACCAAGAATGCCCACAAAACACACTGTAACCGTTTAGGATCAAATAGTAACGGTAATAATAAATATGACATTTATAATTCTCATGTTATAATAGTAACAATAACGATAATTGTAACCGTAATAATATCGGCTAGTGGATACCACGTAATTTTGAAACACAATCAAATTAATCATGTTTCATGCCCCAATTGGATTGGGCTCTTCAATTACAAACTTGAAGTGAACCCTACATTTCATTAACACCGATGCACAATAAATATAATCAAATAGAGCTCACTTTTCATATTGTCATTGATTTGTTACATTTTTCTTGAGGTAAGCGTGACCTAAATTCTTCTGATTAATTTATGTTGCCAAAGCATCTTGCTCCATGACCAAATTATCACCAAAATTATTGAAGGAAGATGAGAAAAGACACAAGGTGAAAAAATTTATAGGGAAAGGCAAAAAGAAAATTGTTGTGTGACCTAAGATAGATAGCTTTAATGATATGGGAACAATTGAGTAATGAGTCCAAACATCTTGGTCTAAATAAAATTGTTTGTTAAATAAAAAATTCAAGCCTGACAAATGTTGAACTTAGAAAGTAAAAGGCAATGTCTTAAAATTGTTGGGAGAATATGTAACTTTTTTATAAGAAACATTTGATTGACCAATAAAATAGGGGAATTAATTCTATCTGGTAAGAATGCTCTTTCAACTTAACATTTTCAATAAATCAAACCTTCTCTTTCACAATACTGCATAACTTAACAACAAATTTATATGACATGTATTTCATTTGCCTTATTTAGCACATAAAATTTACAAATACAATGGTCTTCAAAGCTAAGAAATATTCATCAATCAATCAACAAGGGAGGAAAACAATACTCATGCTTGGCATATGCAGAGTTATGCTTGCATATGTGCCTTGCCAAAATCTCCCAAAGACTTCGAAAATTTGGTCCATATTACTCCTATTGATGCTCTTGATCCGCCCTAGTGACATGTCAAATACACTAACAAGATGCGTTGGGCTTTTGCAAATTAGGATGAGTTCAGGTTGAAGTAGATTTATTTCCACAGATCGAAGACTCTTCTAAATTTGTCGAACACCTACAAGACACAAAATTGAAAGTTCAATGACCCTTACAACACAAAATTGAAAGTTTAAATAACTATTAAACACTTTTAAAATTTCAGACTCAATGGACAAATCTCAAAGACTAAACTTACCTTTGCATTTTTACCAGAGGCATGTATCTAACTGAGTCATGTTTAATGAGAATCCTCTCAAGCTCTAACATAACGCAACATACCTCTACCTCATTCCAATTTTCTCACCTTGAAGCGCGCATTGCATATCCACCATCCTTCGTCTTTGATAATCTCTACGATCTATATAACAGTCAAAGTGAGCATAGATGATTGACATGTACTCCTTTGAGATAAGAAGTTCAAATCTCCGTACTAAAATTTTTCATCTGAACAATTGAGAAGGTTTCAAAGATATCAATATAAACATCACCCCTTCAACTGAATGTTGTTCTAACATGGTTCTCACATTGGGTTGTTCTAACATGGTCTTCAAATTGGTTATAACAATGTTCCATCAGTGCAACAATCCAATTAGGATTTCAGACACCATTGAGACCATAAAATCAGTATGCTGGCACAAATCAGGCACCATGAACAAATGAAAAATCAAAAACCGAATCAGTCATGGCGTTTCTCTCAGCAAATCTATCCCAGTAAGTGATCCAGAAGTAAAATGAGATCATACGCAGAATAAAAACCATTCACTTCCATGCACCAAAGTCAATAGATTGCAATGAAATGTGACCCAAATACAAATCCTCCAAATGTTTTTTGCATAATCCGAATCGTCGTTTGTTCAAGCTAGGATGGATGGAACTCGAGAATCCAGTTTTCCATCCCGGAAACTTTTGTCTCTCCATGACATGAAGAGTATAAACACTTGGTGCAGGAGCCAAACATCCAACGACAAAACAATTGCAAGGACGAGATTGGCTGACCATTCTGGCAAGAGATAGCAAACACAAACCACTATATGAAATTCCATACTTTAGTGCCTCATCATGGTCTAAACCATGGGTATCTGGTGACTTCTCTTCTTCTTGCTCGATTTCAGGAGAGGAGTACATCTTACTCAGTTCTGAGTCAAACTTCTTTTCTATTTCACTTTCGTGAATACGATGCTTTGCTGCTAGCGTTCGGATACAAGATTTCCTAACTAGATCGCAAATTAAGATCAACTCGCTGAAGTTAGAACAATTGTTGTACCATCTAAACCAACGACGAGATACTCCTAAAAACCAGTCAATAATTTGGGTGTTATCTTGTAAGATGAGGAAAGGAGAGGAGCATGGATGTCCTTTATTTGTGACTAACCTATACCGCAAAAGTCGTTTTCTGATAGAATTGACTGGTGCTATAATCTCAGTTATGAAAGTAGGTTTGACAGAAGGATCATAATTTGGTAAAAGAGCAACAGTAGAAGCTGTCTCAGCAGAAATATATTCTTGCACACACCTTTGGAACTCATAGAAGGAATCTCGAAGTTCCAGAGGAAGAGAAGGTTCCACTGCATGCTTAGATAAGATTTTTTCTTCACTCTCTGCAGCTCTTGCGTTTAGATCTTGCATCCAAATTTTCAATAGAACCTTGTACCAGTGATCAGTTTCCATTCCAGCTTTACGAAAACTGGAAATTTGATTCAAAGAGCTATTTTTAGCTAAATGCTTGATCTCTGACTCTTTAACCTTTTTCAAACCATGAGCAAGCCATTTCTTCCCTAACCACACTGTCCAAGCATTCCAAGTCTCCTGCTTTTGTAAAGCAAATAGCTCAACTTTTTTCTTCAACTTGTGGACAGATTTTACAGCAGGACTTTCTTGCACACTTCGTCTGACCAAACAACCAAGAAATCGAATTCCGTGAGTCTCCCCACATGATACCATCTCCTCTTGATGATTGACGTCCAAATGCAAAGTCTTCTGCAAGAAATAAAAAATCTCAGACCTAAAACTTAGAGCAACATCTTTAGAACCTGACACCGCCAAAAAGATTTCATCCATATAGCGACAACAGTATACTCGTATTTTGTCTTTCTGCTCACCTGGATAATCAGAACTATTTCCTTTCAATTGTCTCCTAAACCAGCTCCGCAGCCTTGATTGTGACCCATCTTGACCAGTATTACCATACTCATTAATAGCCTCATATTTCATAGATAATCTGAAAAATTCTTGGTCAAAGAGGTTTAGATAGATGTTTGTTAATATAGGAGACAAAATTCCCTCTTGTGGAAGACCGTGACCTTTTGGGAAACCCCCAAACTCCAAATTCAGTGCCCCAGCCACATATATACTTCTGATAACAGCAAACAGTTTGGGGTCTTCTATCTTGTCCTCCATTACTGTAATGAGTTTAGCCATCACAAGCTCATCCATCTTTTTGCTTAAGTCAATTGTGAACCACCAATCAGGATTTTTTATCTCTTTTCTGATGTACTTCAATGCCGTTGAGTGTCCTCTTCCACTTCGACAGCCATGAGATATCTTGGAAAAATGTGGCCTAAACACACACTCCAAAACTATCCTTATGGCTTCCTGAAGAACCTTCAACTCAATCTTCGGTAAAACGAGTACTTCTTTTCTCGAACTTAATATGGAGAAAGTATTGGCATTGACATCAAAATTACCATTAGAAAGCTCTTCAGCCATAGATTCAAATGAGATTAAACAGTCATTCGACATTATATCAACATTTGAGTTAATTCTAACACAGTCATAAGCATTCTGAAGAGTTGTGGGGCAGGCAATCACTTTCCCCATCAAGTCCAAAAACTTCCCATTCAAATATTGTGCCTTCACCCTCTCCTTAATCTGAATTTCAAGTGATCTCTTAAGTTCCATTTGAGTCTTTGATCTTTTCAGATCAACATCAAGAGATTCTTCAACAAGCGAGGCCAAGTTCATGGCCAGTTTCATTTTCTCCATTCCCTTGTCAATTTCATCATCAGCACAGGTGAGAGTTGAATAATTTTCAGAATTCTGAACTCTTTGAACAGACTTTCCTGCCATAAGTAATAAGGGTCCACAGGCAATCACACACAAGTCACATAACTATTCAGATGTTAGAATAAAAATTACAAAGGAAATGCTTGATTTAAAAAAATTTAAACGGATTATTCAACAAGAAAGTAAAGATCAACTGCAGAAAAGAGAAGGTTCCATCATTGCATTCTATCAAATTCGGAACACCACAAAGAAAAAAATCAAACATTTCATAACATGAACACTGAAAAAAGAAACTATAATACAACTAAGGAGCAGCTTAGTATATTGGATATTTACCAATGACGGAAACAACGGATGAATCGACTTTGCAAACATTTACACACAGCAAATTTGTAAGGTTCCGCATATTGATTCTGCAAAATCTTTGAAGCCCCCCAAATTGCATTTTTGCATAACTGTAAAGAACGTTGAGAAAAAAAAGCATCAATGTAATTAAGAACTTTGCCAAATGCGAGCAGATTAAACCATCGGAATTTGTCATTAACATCCATTGCTTCAGTTCTTGTCAACCAAGGGGATTGATGATCTCTCTCATAACAATACTACAAATTTTGATATAGATCACAGTCACTGTAAAGTTGGAATTCAACACATACTCCAATTTCTCAGCTCAAGACAGCATCGAGCTATCAAGTATTGCCTGATAATAGTAGCTAAATACTTCCCTTGTGGAGAATTTTCCTTTACAGCCAAGTTAGCTAGGAGACCTTGTAAGGTTTGGAGAAGCAATTTGGAAATCAATCTTGCCACTAAAAGGAGTAGGCATGGGCAAAAAAAATCTTTTAAGGTTACTAATTAAACGATAAAGTAATATGATATATGAAAGGTGTTGTTAGGACATGGGCAAGTTTAAAAGAGATCTGTGTGAATGAGGAGGATGTTTCCAGAATCATTAGTTTCCCTATATAAATAAAGAAAATATTCAACACAAATTATTAGGCCCCGATTTGTTGCATATCCCAAAAATGAAGTCCCCCATTTTCATGTAGAAAGCTACTTACCAATTACATAAATAGAAAAACGAAAGACATCCATTTTTATGCTAACGAGGATTCGACTTAGGAAAAATATTAAGAACAAGAACTTTGATTGACATATACTCCAATCTTTTAGTTATAGAGCAAATCATAATTTCATTCTCCAGTTATGAATTCAAATATCTATCCTAGAGAGTTAAAATGTAAAAACTGTCATGATTTTAAAAATTACCAAATTAGGACTTTACATGAAGCCTAAAGTTAACCTAAATCTCATACCTAAGTCACTGAGATGATATCTAGAGCCTAGAGAAATGCACCTTGGATGAACTACACTTCTCAGCCATATTCTAAACCTTTTTCACTGAGAGTTATACATGTATGCCAGGGACTAAAGTGAGTCTCAAAACAAACCTTGTAATCTTGCATGAACTCGTAATAAAGAACTGTCTCTGGTTCCGTATTTGCAGCCTTCAGAAATTCAACAGTCCTTGACTTCCATTAACCACTATTGAAATAATAAAAAACTGAATTTTCTAAGTGAAATATAATAATGCAAAGAGTTAACACAATTAGTGCCTAGTACATCTCCATATTTAAATGTTGCTCCAAAGATCTTAGGCTCCACAACGTAGTAATCTTTATCTAATAACTTTAATCTAGATGATTCATATCCAAAGAAAAACTTTAAAACAATTCTAAAAATAAAAACAGAAAGTTATATTCAACACAATTCTGAAACAAGCTCTAAATTTGAAGTTAAATGCACAAGGTCCAAGTATAACAGTTCTCATCTTAGAAGGTTGATCGTGCACAATGTACTAACTAGATCGGGACGGAAGTGAGTTGTAGAAACATGTATCCATTATCCTTGTTCCACTTGGTAAGTGGAATTTATCTGGTTATCTTATACCAACCAAAATGTTTAAATTCAGAAAACGTGGACATTTGTAGAACTAGAGAATCCCAAAACTTCAATCAATCTTGTAGACTAAAGAGAGCACCACCTTGCCTAAAGCTCTTAATTTTCTCTAATAAAAGCAGTTTTTTTCATAATAATAACAACTTTCATTGAGAAAATTCAATTCTACAATAAGGGAGTCCAACTAAAAGAAAGGGCACCAGCTATGTAAAATAGAACTTACAAGTACCACAATTATATAAAATAGAACATACAAGAGCAATTAGAAGTTCTCTTTTATTCTGAAGACAAAATTACACATTGTATAAAATGTTGTAGATAATATCAACATGTAATTTAAAATCCGTACAAGTGCAAACTTGTTCAGACTGAAGTTTAGAGGGGTTTCTTCTATTTTCACACTTTAACATTACAACTTTTTATCATTGTATAGATTCCATAGCAAAGGAAACGAACAAACCTTTAACACAGGATGGATTATCTTAACTTCTTAAAAAAGAATGCATTATCTTGAAAAAAAAAAACGTACCCACAAACAGCGCTGAAAAAGCAATACCACCAACGGCAGTTGCCTACGGTGAAGAGAACCCACAAACGGCACAGCTCAAGCATCCACGACGGTGGGGAAAGACTCACGGCGAAAAGAACCCACGACGGCGGCGAAGAGACCACAGCGGCGTCGTCTCTGGCGAAGGGGCGCGGTGGTTGGAGACGCAGAGTAGTGGCATGGAGAAGAAAAGAAAACTGAGGGGGATTCATGGAAAAAAAAACGAGAGAAAAGGAGAAATGACCCAAGAAAGGGGGAAATTTGTACGGAGGCCTCCTGAATTTTGGCCCATGATTCAAAATCAAATGAAAAAGGTTGTTTTGCTTGCATCACACTGTGAAGTTACCAAATTGACCTTGGATGTGTGTGAGAAGGCCAATAGTTGGAACTTATTCTCGTTTCTCGCTCTCGTGCCTCACTACTATATCTCGCTTCTCACCACGTCAGACAATCAAAACCATTGATTTTTTATTTTTATTTTTTTAAATTCTACATCATGCTTCTCACTATTATCTCTCGCTTCTCGTTCTCGTTCTCGTTCGACGTCAGACACACCTAGAAGTTCCTGCAAGTCTGCTTTCTGTTGCTAATTAATGATCATGTACAAATTTCCTTCAAAATACAAAAAAGAAAAAAATTGTCGAAGGCTATAATTCTTTCAAATCAATTTAAGTATAAGGCTATTGAATGTTTATTTAAAATAAAGAACACAAAATGAAGGAATCCTTGCTTGGCTATAGAAAACCCATTTTCTATTCAGCTGCTAAGTATCAAACAGCAAAGGAGCCAACATTGGTAATGATGTAAAGGCTATTGAATCATCATAAACATTCATTACACAACCCAAGTAAGTAAAAGCTAAGTGTTCATTGTGTCTATTACTATTTACTATATTTAATGAATACAACAACGACATGAGAGTGTCTCAGAGTTTATGGCGCCGTTGCTGGGGAACTAGTAATAGGGACATGGACTTGAACCTTGCTTGCATTATTGTATAGCTTATGCCTATCAGATATCATCAACATAAAGGACTAAGAAAGCTACAGTCTTGTTGACTATCTTCTTATAAACACATCGTCAACATTCTATTCAAAGCCATAATATTTGATCTCAGTATCAAACCTTATATTCCAGGATCGAGATGCCTGTTTCAATCCATAAATGGATCTATTAAGCTCGCAAACCTTTTGCTCCTGACCATGTTTAATAAACCCTTTTGGTTGAAACATGTAAATACTTTCGTCAAGATGACTATTCAAAAAAGCTGTCTTGACATCCATTTTCCAAATTTCATAATCATAGAAAACAACAATGGATAAAAGTATTCTTATAGATTTAATCATGGCAACAGGAGAGAAGGTTTCTTCATAGTTTACCCTCTCTCTTTGGGTAAAATATTTTGCCACGACCCTAGCTTTATAGGTTTGCACCTTACCAGTTTGGTCTCGTTTTCTCTTGTAGATCCACTTGCAACCAATAGGTTTTACCCCATATGGTTGATCTACAAATTTCCAAACAGAATTGAAGTACATCGACTTCATTTCTAGGTCCACGACTTCAGTCCATTGATCTCTATCTACATCTTCTATTATCTTTTTAAAGGTTAATCGATCCTCGAAATCATCATCAGGTATGATGACATGAGATTCTACTAAACCTATATAGCGATCAGGCCATTGAACAACCCTCCCACTACATTGAGGCATTCTCATCTCATGAGAAGGATGTGATGGAGCAACAACTCTTGTTGAAGGACCAGCTTGATCAATAACTCTTGTTGATTTATCTTTAGATTCTTTAGACATCTTATCTAATACTAGTTTACTGCGAGGTTGATGATTTCTTATGTGATCATCTTCTAAGAATGTAGCATTTGTCAATACAAATATCTTATCTTCTTGAGGATCATAAAATAACTCTCCTTTTGTTTCTTTAAGGTATTCCTACAAATAGGCATATTTTTTAACGTTGTTCCAACTTCATAGAGTTTTGCACCAACACGTGTGTCAGGCATCCCCAAATTCTGAAATGACGTAAACTACCTTTACGTCCTCTTCATAGCTCATACGATGTTTCTAAAACACTTTTTGAGGGAACCATGTTCAGTATATGTACAACAGCTTGTACTGCATACCCCCAAAAGAACTGAGGTAACTAGACATAACTTATTATTGAACGAACCATGTCTAACAAGGTTCGATTTCTACTTTCTACTACACCATTCTACTATGGTGTACCAAGTGTTGTGAGTTGGAATTGAATTCCATGTTCTATTAAATAGTTCTGGAATTGTAAATCCATATACTCATCACTACGATTTGATTGAAGTGATTTTATCCTTTTACCTGATAGGTTCCCAAACTCAGGCTTATATTCTTTGAACTTTTCAAGAGTCTCAAACTTTTGATGCATTAGGTAAACATAACCATATCTAGAATAATCATCAACAAAACTAACATAACATTCAGATCCTCTTTGAGCTTTGACATTACATCGAACCACAAAAGTCTGAATGTATAAGTTCTAAAGGTTCTTTGGCTTTAAAACCTTTTTCTGAAAACGATATTTTAGTCATTTTTCCCTCAAGGCATGATTCACATGGAGGTAAAGATCTATTTTCTAATTGATTTAGATGACCATTTTTAACCAATCTCTCAATCCTATTAAGATTTATGTGACAAAGTCTTAAGTGCAAAAGATAGGCATTAGGAGAAATCTTTCTTTTCTTATTTTGAGTTTTTGCCATTTTAAATATCTCTATATTCAAGATGGATTTTTCCTCGATTGGTTTTAACACATACAAGTTATTTTCAAGTTTAGCTGTACACATTTAAACGCCTTTTGAACTAATGAACACTTCATTTATATCAAAAGTGACTTTATACATATGTTCCAGCAAATAAGATACAGAGAGTCAGTTCCTTTTCATTTTAGGTACATAATATAAATTTTCAAGTAAATTGTAAGAATCTCCAAAAAAAATAACTTGGTATCTCCCACTACTTCTACTGAAATGACTTCACCTGTTCCCACCTTAAAAGTCATTTCATTTTCTGATAGCTGCTTCCAAGAACTAGTTTCCTATAATAAAGTGCAAATATGATTAGCGACGCCTGAATCCAATATCCAGGTTAAGTGAGAACTTTCCATTAAACATGTTTCTATTACAAGTAAATTGAATTTACCTTGATTTTCCTTCTCAACTTTCTTTTCCGCAAGATACTTAGGGAAATTGTGTTTCCGATGCCAGTCAACGTTGTAATGGAAACATTTTCCTTTTGCAACTTTCATCTTGCTTTTATCGGCATGAGACTATTTCTTCCTTTTTCCCTTTTTCTTCATATGGATACTTTTATCCTTCGAAGATCTAGACTTCTTTTCAGAGGGCCTTGAACTAGATGGAGCACCCTTCTTAAATTTCCTTTGGGAAACAACATTTGCTTCCCCTTCCTTATTTTTCATTAAAGATTGGTATTTGGAGTTCATTGAGAAGAGTTCTCAAGTTGTAATCAATCTTATTATTTACAACATTCGTACGAAAAGTTAGAAAACTCTTCAGAAGAAATTTCATTATCATCCTAACTTGGCTCTTCTCATCTATGACAGCCTTGTTTGTCTCTGCTATATTGAAGTGGACTATCATGTCCTCGACATGTTCTCTAACAGAGATCCTTTCCTTCATATGTGAATTATAAACGTATTTAATAGCATCGTCGTGCCGATGAGGACAGTTTTCCAAACATCCCTTGCAACAACTACATGATCTCCCTCGCAGTGACTATGGTTTCATGCTTTTTGGTAAGCACATCAGATATGTTTGCCAAAATATAGGCTCTGACTTTTTCGTTTACTCAGACCCATCTGTCATAGATATCCTGAACATTTCGGATTGCATTAGGATTGGGAAAAGGAGGATGTTCCTCTGTTAAAACAAATCTCAAATCATTTGAAGGAAATCAAACATGAGGATTTTCATGAGCAGCGGAAGGGATCGTTCAAAATTCCATTCGAATGAATATAAACAATTACAGTCTAAACGGAAACTAACACATTATGCATATATAGAAATTACAGCATGCTATACGATGATACAAGGGATAAAGGATGCATACCTTTGAATAACCATTCTTCAAGAATCCCTCGAATAGTGTCCAATGTGTCCACACCACTCGAACGCAATGAATAGAAACTTTAACGACACGAACACGATCACAACGAACGGCCAATAGCTCCTCGAACCCAATCGAGCCCCACTCAATTCACGAACTGAGTAAGGACACCACCACAATGGTTACCTTGATATTCTCGGTGTGAGAATCCCAGAGTTGTGGGCTTTATATGATCTTAGCTTGAGGAAGAGACTGGAGGTCTACGATTCAGTAGACGATTGAGCAAGTGGGAGATAAGAAGCTGGTCTATCGTATAGAAGATGTGCTTGATCATTTAGTAAATGGCAGCCTATCGTATAGACTTAGCCACTCGATCGTGTAGCAACGATCAACTGAATGACTATCGTATAGTCAACTCTAAGTGATCGCTTAGCTGATTCTCTCAATGTTATCGCTTAGTAAAACACTTTTACTTGTTAGCTTATTTTCGTGAGTACTTTCCGACAACTCCTAAATTTATGAAAACAATTTTCCTTTTATTTCACGGTTACCATAAAACTTTCAATAACCTCCCACTCAATCGGTTATTAGAGAAAAATAAATTAATTATCATATAATTAATATATTATAAATAAATATGATAACCAACTTAACATATTATATTTATAACCTATAGTTTTAATATTTCATCATATGAAACATATAAACCATAGTTCTTTTTCTATTTTATGGTACTTAATGTAAATCATATTTACATTAATTCCTCCATTTGATGTATCTCATACATCACACCAATTATATCACATATAATTGAATTTCCTCTTATTAATTTTAACACTTCAAATCAACCCCAAAATCTGATTCTCAACTTGAATCCATTGAGCAACCAAGGAGACCTTATGGACCTATAGCTTGAAGCTCCAACGGTACGTGAATAGCTGACTAAACTCTTTAGTCACAAGATTCACCATCCATTAACTGTGGAACACTCCACTAATGACTGACAACTGCATTCTTCTCACTACAGATATATTTCTGTGTCCGTATTAACCAATCAATAATACGATAACCCTTCACAAATCGCTCGTAAGTATAGCTGGTCCAATTTACCGTTTTGCCCCTGTAGTTACATCTAACTCCTTAAGTACCACTGATTCCTCTAATGAACAATAAGTTATAGTCCTACTATGACTGGGTCCTCTCTTCCAAAGAGAGGATGTGGCCACTATGTTCAAAACCCGAAATCAGCCCTTAAGGGAGTAATTTATCTACTTAGCCCTGCTTCGGGGAAGAAGTGAATCCTTTCTTGTGTAACTAAGTTCCCAGCTCTCCAATTAGAAAAATCCCCAAAAAGTAGGCTTGTTGAGTTAGCAATCTGGCCACTCTCACCCATACTAATCAAAGGACCACCCTCATAGGTAGGAGTTCCCAAAACACTCGGGATTAAGGTCATGTCACCTATGGTTGTTTTGGTGAGATGTAAGTATCAATTATCAACGGTGTTATATAAAGAAACGAATCATCTCATGGTCCAGTCTCATACAAACTTTTTGTATAGGACACCCCCACTCGCATGTCCTCACATGAATGGTTAGGATCAGACCATCTGTAGTAGTTCACAAGACTTGTAAACTTCTACAACGCGGGCCATCTCCGTAGTGTCACCAAGATAAGGTATCCCTCCTTTATTCTTATACTACAAACCATTTAGGTTATTACTTAAGGCATGATCCACTTGTATATCTCATATACATGCATAAGTTTACATAAAATAAACACGGATCTTTGTTTATTAGATATGAGTAAATGCAAATAAAATAACTCTTATTTTATTAATAACAATGTGAACAATCTGTTTACAAACTACGAGACTCCGAGAGAATTAGGACACCAAACCCAACAATCTCCCACTTATTCTAATGCCTCAGGAGACTGATATACAATACATGAAAAATAAGTACAATCTACAATAAACTATGGCATACTCTATACCCTAATATCATCTCCCTCTTGTCCTAGACAAGATGTCGCATGTCCCGTAGACCTAGACTTTCTAGATGACCCTCGAACACTTTAGCCATGAGAGCCTTTATAAACGGATCAACAACGTTGTGCTCTGACGCAATCTTCGTGACTAGCACATCACCGCGATGCACAATCTCCTTGATCAAATGATATTTTCGTTTGATATGTTTGCCTCTACGATGACTTCAAGGTTCCTTAGAATTTGCCACAGCCCCACTGTTATCACAATAGAGTGTGATCGGCAAAGACATATTTGGAACAACTTCTAAATCTATAAGGAACTTTATAAGCCAAACAGCCTCTTTAGCAGCTTCACAAGCGGCTTTATATTTGGTTTCCATAGTGGAGTTTGTGATGCATCCTTGCTTGATGCTTCGCCAAACTATAGCCCCTCCATTCAGAGTGAACACTGACCCTGATGTCAATTTTTTAGAATCTCTATCAGTCTAAAAGCCAAAGTCTGTGTATCCTATAAGGATTAAATCCTTATCTTCATATACAAGCATGTAGTCTCTCATTCTCCGAAGATACTAAATAATCGTTTTGACTGCCGTCCAGTGATCTAGTCCTGGATTGGATTGATAATGACTAACAATCCCTCCTGTATAGCAAATGTCAGGTCTAGTATATAACATTGCATACATTAAGCTTCCAACAACTGAAGCATAGGGAATCCGTCTCATTTCTTCAACCTCTTGAGCTATCTTAGGAAATTGCTCCTTAGACAATACAATTCCATGCCTGAAGGGTAATAAACCCCTCTTGGAATCCTGCATCCTGTACCTGATCAACATTTGATCAATGTATGATGCATGAGACAAGGCTAACCTCTTGTTCTTACGATCCCGAATAATTTGGATCCTTAGAACATACTACGCCTCTCTCAAATCTTTCATTTGGAATTTGGTGGCTATCCACTTTTTAATGTCGGTCAGAAAACCTACATTATTCCCAATGAGTAGGATATCATCCACATATAGTACCAGGAAAGCTATTGAGCTGTTGATGATTTTCTTGTAAACACAAGGCTCATCAACGTTCTGATCAAAGCCAAATGATTTGATCACACTTTCAAATCTAATGTTCCACGATCTAGATGTCTATTTGTTGCAAACACTTTGCTCTTGATCTGGAACAATAAACCCCTCTGGTTGAGCCATGTAGATGGTCTTCTCAAGATTACCATTCAGAAAGGCAGTATTAACGTCCATTTTTCATATCTCATAATCATAAAATGTGGCTATGGACAGGAGTATCCTAATAGACTTCAACATGACAACAGGTGAGAAAGTTTCCTCATAGTCCACTCCCTCGACTTGGGTATAATCCTTTGCCACGAGTCTAGCCTTAAAGGTCTGCACCTTTCCATCTACACCTTGTTTTTTTCTTGTAGATCCATTTACACCCTATAGGTTTTACCTCATTAGACTGATCCACAAGTTCCCAAACATTATTGAAGTACATAGACTCCATCTCCTGGTTCATGGCTTTAATCCACCCATCTTTGTCAACATCCTTCATTGCTTGCTTATAAGACAATGGATCCTTGACCCCATCATCAGACATGATGTTTTGGGCTTCAGCCAAACCCATGTAGCGTTCCGGTGAGTTCATAACCCTCCCAATACGTCGAGGCAGTCTCAACTCTTCAGATGGTTGACTAGATGAACCGAAATCAACAACTCTTGTTGATCTATCAGTCTGTTCAACAACCTTTGTTGAACTCTCAGTAGTCTCACTAGAAATCTCATGTAAAACAAGCTTACTTCGTGGATTATAATCCCTGATGTGGTCTTCTTCCAAGAAGATAGCATTTGTCGACACAAACACCTTATTCTCACTTGGATCATAGAAGTATCCACCCCTTGTTTCCTTGGGGTAGCCTACAAAGAGACAAACTTTCGAATGCGATTCCAACTTTTTAGGGTTAGCAACAAGCACGTGGGCTAGACATCCCCAAATCCTGAAGTGGTGTAACCTACCTTTGCGGACTCTTCACAACTCAAAAGGTGTTTCAAAATTTTTTTCAAGGGAATGTTGTTCAAAATATAACATGCAGTCTCCACTGCAAATCCCCAAAGCGATTCTGGAAGATTAGCATAACTCATCATAGACCGAACTATGTCCAACAAGGTTCTGTTTCTCCTTTCTGATAAACCATTCTGCTGAGGTATACCTGGGGCCGAGAGTTGGGACATGATTCCATGTTCTATCATATAGTTCTGGAATTTGAGGTCCATATACTCTCCACCACGATCAAATCGTAGTGTTTTTATCTTTTTACCTAACAAGTTTTCAACTTCAGCCTTATACTTCTTGAACTTGTCAAGGGCTTCAGACTTACGTTGCATTAGGTATAGATACCCATATCTTGAATAATCATCTATGAAAGAGATGAAATATTCATACCCACCTCGAGCTCTAACATTCATCGGACCATAGAGGTCTAAATGTATAAGCTCCAAGGTTTCCTTGGCTATATAACCTTTTCCAGTAAAAGGTCGTTTGGTCATTTTGCCTACAAGGCATGATTCACATACCGGCAATGAGTTTTCTTCTAAACTCTTTAGAAGTCCACATTTCACCAACTTCTCAATCCCATTGGGGTTGATATGACGTAACCTTAGATGCCAAAGATGGGTGTTTTCTTTAGGAGAAACCTTTGGTCTTTTTGCAATTGTCGCCGTACTGAACATTTCAATATTAAGCAAGGCTTTTATGACTAACATCCTTAGTACATATAAGTTATTTTTCATTAAACTAAAACCAATCTCCATACCATTCTTGAAAATAAACACTATACTCTCAGAAAAGAAGATGGTATAACCTTGTTTAATGAGACAAGAAGCCGAGATTAACTTTCTTATGTGAGGAACTACAAAAACATTATCCAGTAACAGATAACGTTTCTTGTCCAAAAATAACATCAGCCTACCTATAACAACAGCTGAAACCTCACCAATACCGACTTGAAGAGTTAACTCTCCATCTTCCAATGTTTGCCAGGAACTAAATCCTTGGTAGGAAGAACTAACGTGGTTAGTAGCACCTGAATCAAGTATCCAGGCAGAATCATCATTCTCTACCAAACACATTTCCAAGATTAATAAATCACATTTACTGTCTTTAGACTTCTTACTCTTTTGGAGAGTAGTGGGATCAGTATCATAACCTAAATAAGCTCCAAGTTTCATGTTAGGAAACAATTCTCGTCGATGAACCTCATCAGAGTCAGCAACAATTGATTTCTCTTTTAGTCCCTTGACATTCAAGAAAGACTGAAGGTTATTTTGGGAACTGACACTACTAGTATCTTTGTCATCCATCCCTCTGTACTCAAAAAGTGAGAACTGGCGTTCAAACAATTCGTGCAACGAGTCCATGATCTTAGGTGCAATGACCATATTCTCAACCCTTTTGGCCAATGCATCAGGTATGCTAGCAAAAATGTGAAGTCGGGCCAACGAGTTAGCCTTCATCCACACCTCATATGCATTACGAACACTTCGCGGTGCATTAAGGTTCGGGACTTGAGGACACTCGTCAACCATGACAAACTCGAGTTTGTTTACAACAAAATATGTTTTAATGGACTCTTTCCAATATATGTAATCGGTCAAAGTAAAAGAGGCAACTAACGGAAAATCATTCATGTTGCTGAAAAAACAAACACATTGATCTACATTAGATTTTAGCAAATACTCTTTGAAAAAACAACATCCAATACAGTTTAGCAAAACCGAAATGAACCCCATGTGACATCTAGTTTCACAATGACGCTTCAAAGGTTTAGGATAAAAGGCACCAAAGGGTAGTCAATTTATCCCTCTTCTGAATTGAGACACTCTCAACCAGCCATTAATACCAGAACAACTCTTGTTTCTATAACGACTAGCTATCATTGATTTGGTCAAGAAATTATTAACTTGTTTAACAATTTTCCGTAAGTATGACCCTTCATTTTAGATCCTAGAGTTCCGCCCTAAGCAGCCAATCTGAAGGTAAAAAAATTCGATTGGGGCAAAAACTAAAGCAACCCTATCCATTTCTAGAGTTCACCTTGATATTGACCAACCGGACAAAACCTACCGAAGGGGGATGCTCCTGAGGTGTCATAAGGTAGTGTAAGAAGATCTCACAGTGCAAACCAATGAAGGAGACCACAAACATGTTGACACACACCCTTCACCCACTTACTCTAAACACTCTCTCTGTCCACCTTGATATTGACTCATGCAAACACCATCCGAAGGGGGATACTCCTAGGGCACCACGAGGCCAAACATGAATCTCACGACGTGAACATTCAGGGAGAAACGTGAGTGGAATCATTGATATATCATATATATCCCTTCCTCCCACTGAGTATTTTATAACCTAGGGTTTAGTTTACTTAGAAAAAACACGGCTAAGAATTTTAACTAAGTGACTTTTTAGGTTTGCCCAAAAGTAACTCTTACTTTGGAAAATTAAACAACTTTTTATCATCATTCATTAAACTCTTTAACGAAGTCTTTGATCAACTGTCGCATACTTGTAGCAAATCTATCTAATTCACCTTTCCAGGTAGGTTCCCAGATAGGGGTGTTCCATTTCTATCAACTTAAATACCCCAGCCTAGACAGAACCCGCCTTAGACAAAAGGTCCCTTATAGATAGATTTAATACAAATTTAATCTTTTATGCCAATCGATTTAATCCTATTCTATGAAATGCGATAAGTGCCAACGCACTGGACAATTTTAGAGAAAAATACGATGTCGATGAACATCATATTGGAATTGGAACTTTTCGACATTTGGGGCATAGACTTCATGGGACCATTTCCACTATCAAATGGTCACAAATATATTCTGTTGGTTGTCGATTATGTCTCCAAGTGAATTAAAGTGGTATCATGCGTCCCAAACGATGCAACAACAATCTCCAAATTCTTGTAGAGAAACATCTTCACTCGTTTTGGCATCCCATGTGCCATAATAAGTGATGAAGGAACCCACTTTGTCAATCGTATCATTAGCAAACTGTTGCTCAAATACAATGTCCATCACAAGATCACCACTGCTTATCACCCCCAGACAAACGAACAAGCCGAGGTTTCTAATAGAGAAATCAAGCTGATTTTAGAAAAGATGGTGAATCCCTCACGAAATGACTTGGCCATGAAGCTTGGTGATGCCTTGTGGGCATATAGAACTGCCTATAAAACACCCATAGGCATGTCCTTGGATGTGTTGGTGTTTGGGAAGGCATGTCATCTGCTGCTGGAATTAGAGCATAAGGCGCTTTGGGCAGTAAAGAAGTTTAACTTTGATTTGAAGACCACAGGGGAGGAGAGGAAACTTCAGTTACTCAAGTTGGATGAATGGAGACTTCAGGCATATGAAAATGCTAAGATTTACAAAGAACGTACAAAGCGTTGGCATGACAAGCGACTGTATGAAAAGAATCTCTACGTTGGTCAGAAGGTCTTGTTATTCAACTCTAGGCTACGAATCTTTCCGGGAAAATTGAAATCACGCTGGTCCGGACCATTCATAATTAAAGAAGTGTTCCCGCACGGTGCGGTCGAATTAACAAATGAAGAATGCACCAACGCATTTAAGGTAAATGGACAAAGAGTCAAGATGTATCATGGAGGAGATTTTCAACGCGAGAAAACCTCTGTGGACCTGAGGAATCCAGAATGAAGAAAAAACGAGTAGTCCCTGCGTTGATAAGCGACATACACTCATCAGGGATGAATCTTTTTTTTAATATCCTTTTGATATTTTTCTTTCATGAATTTATCTTACTTTTTACATAACCACTACTCTTTAGTATTACCAACTCTTTCTTTCATACTTTTTATCCTCTCGATATTTAGCACTAATTATAGCGAATGATTGCGATGAAGCAATGCAATAACCTCAAACACGCGACCGGTTCAATCAGCCCATCATAATCAAGGAATCAGCCCACCGCAAGAAAGGATGCGATCAGAAATGATGCAGGCAACAGAGCAAATTTGGGGGTTGTGTTTTTCCTTGACTCATTTTATTTCAATTTTGCACTTCTTGCATCTCATTTTAATATTGCTAAATATTACTATTGCATCCTCTTTAGTTTGACTCAATCTTGAAATTATGATTACTTTATTTAGTCACTGCATTCGCCCCATACCAATTATGACTTCAATGATGAAATTCACTCCTTTATTTCTTACTGCATGTAGTAGAGTCAAATTAATTTCAGAACAATCAATTCATGAAATATTTCTAAAATTTAGCAGTCCACCAGCTTTCCTTCAAAAGGATTTTAATGGAATTTCCTAAGTTCATCGCATGAGTTATTTCGTCTCTCAGTAATGGGGACATTGTTGTGCGTAAATTTGGGGGTGCTAGCATTTTTAGCCTTGTTACTTTTAGAAATTCAATCTAAAAGAAATTTTTTTAAATTATTATATAACTTTGAGATCAGATCCTACTCGTAGTTGGATGTCCGCATGACACCCGTGGGAGCAAACCAAAACGAAGGTAGGAATCGTGATCAACGCATAAACCAAGTGATCGCAACTCCGCTGCTAAATAAAGAAATGGGCATGAGTTTTGACTGAGAAAGAGCGCCTTTCTCGTAGTTGGATGTCCGCATGACACCCATGGGGGCAAGCCAAAACGAAGGCTGGGCACTCGAATCAGCGCAAGGTCATAAAAAGAATATCTGAATCGTAGAAGGGTAAAAATCACTTGGAACACCCCGGTTGGAGAAAGTTGGAAATAAATCATGCGATGCCTTGGAAATGAGTAAAGTTTTTTTTTTTTTTTTAAGGTAAACTTGCGTTCTTTAAAGAATAGAAATATTTTAAGAAAAGAACAAGATAGAAATTAAGAAGGCATTGGTTCATGAAATTTGAATAAGACATCTTGAGAAGTCTAGGTAGGGTAAAAGAGGTTGACTTTTTTTAAAAGAAAATCTTTAGTTTATGTTTGAGGATAAGCATTGTTTTAAATTTGGGGGTGTGATAGCTGATAGAAATACAAGTTATTATAGCTCAAATAAGTAAAAAAAAAAAAAAATTAGAGAATGCAATGGTAAAATAATCAATATCATGTCCAAAAATGCTAAACTGAAATGAATTGCGATTGCAAGCGCTCATCGCATAAAAGTAGTTAATTTACCTATTTTGTGCAGGAACAATGTGATGGCGCATATGAAATTGCGATCCAAAGGCACAATGCATCAGCACAATTTAAGATTGCTATCGCAAGTCATGCGACTGTGAGAAGATTCTTAAAAAGGTGGCCGCATAAAGACCTCGCATCAAGGTGACAACATAATAAATCATGATGGGACAAAAAGTTGATAACGGTTGATTCCGAATTTAGTTGACAAGCCGTTAAAAGCCACATTATAGCAAGTACACTCAACTTTCGGTGAGCATTAATCGGCACATCAGAGCAGGGGAATTAATTTTCCCATCATTGCAATCATTAGCAAGGAAGGTTGCTTCACCTTGAAATCTATAAATACCGAAGGCCACTAGTGTAAAAAAGAGCTGGTCAGCGAGAACAAGTTAGTTAGTTAGTCTGTTCACGCACATACTCATATATATACCTAGAGGACGAAGAAGAGTAAGGAGACAAGGAAGTCGATAGATTATTCTCGGACAGATCGAGAGATTGCCAAAAAGCAACACAAAGCAAAGAGGGCCAACACTTTCGAGAGCAAGAATACACATCTAAAACAAAGTTGGAGTGAAAAAGAGCAATGAAAAGGCCACAGAAAGCAAGACATTGCTTACCGAGCTTCTTATATCTCAAATTCATTTGATATTTTGTATTTAGTACTTTATTTACAGAAAATGGAAATCTCATTTCAATCTATGTTCAATCTCTCCATACCACGCATGAGTAGCTAAATTTCTGAATGGGTTGAGAAGGACTTAGCTAGCATGATTTAAGATTTACATTTTATGCGATCATCTTATCTTATGTATGCATCATTCATCATTTGGACATACTTGAGAGAGTAGTCTAAAGGTAGAATCTAGGCTTGAAAGAGTCAGATTAGAATCTAGGCTTGAGAGAGTTGGATTAGAATCGTACAAGCAAGAAATAGAAACTTAGACATAAGTTCTATTGCTATTAACATATCGCATGCGCCCTAGAAATAAGAGTGATTGTATGCGGTCACCTTATTGTATGTGTGCATCATTTATCATCGCATAGGCAAGAGTAGAGGCTTAGAAATAAGTCATATCGACTGTTTCGCATACACATCGCATGTGTCCTAGAAATAGAAATTATGGCATTTTGCATTGAGAAACGTAGTACTAATATTTGTGTGTAGTATGATCACATAACTTGTGCACAATCTTAGGAAATGTTAGCTAAACCCCTTTTCAACCCCTTCATCACACACTCATTGTAACTGTAAGCTTTCATCAACTCTGCATTCAACTCCGTCACATAGGAAAAACCTTAATCAAAACACCATCCACTTCATTTGTTTTTACTACCGCAATAGAATCAAAGTGTTTGTCGCATATCTACTTAGTAGTCCCTGTGTTCGACCCTGAACTTACCAGGAAACCTAAGAAGGCTTATACTTGGGCCTTGTTAGGAAAACTTGCATGATCACCACATAACACATATCACCGCAAACTCACACCATAACACATCACAATTTACACGCATCACTACACATACAAGGCATTCATAACTCTTATAAATAGGCCTAAGTGTCATACTCCATGCATTATTCATTCATTGCTACTTTTATATGACACTTATATAAAAAAGCAATGAACCAAGCATACATGCTTCCATACACCCTTATACTATAACTCTTATAATATAAAGATGATGCATGAATATGCTTAATGCATGCATAAATATAACTCTTATATTTCATAATACATGTGCATACTTTCTTGTAATTTCATCATGCCAAAAGCTAACTATTACAAAGCACAATAAATCTCTGATTCAAACAAGCGAACTGGGTCTTGAACTATCCAGGCGAAGAAACACGTCTCCTTGATCGTGTACCAAATCCTTGTGATCGCCTACACGAAAGAGTAAACTCTTTACTCAATCGTTTACCAACGCTATATGAGCATAAATGATCGTTTACCTTTGACTATGCGATGAAGCATGAAGGCACGCGATCGTGCAGTGCACATCGTGCAACACAAGCCTTAAACGATCAACAAAACGACAACGATGCGGTGAAGCATAATCGTCTAAACGATTGTTGAGCAAGCTTAAGGTATCATATACCGCGTGATTGTGTAGTCAGTGACTATGCGAGGAGACATGCTGAAGTACACGATCGTTTAGTGCACACGTCTTTTATTAAATGATGAGTGTCAAAAACTCTATGCGATCGTTTACCTCTAGAGTCCACGCGATCGAGCAACCAATGCTACGCGATAGAGTAAACTCTTTACCCCATCGTTTAGCATTAGCTAAATGATCGTTTAGTAAATACTACATGATCAGGCAAAACATTTCTACACAATCGTTTAGCTAAATCTCAACGATCGTTTACCTTAGGCTACACGATACGACCAACCTTTGGTCTTATTCCTCGATGAGAACCGTATTTCTGTGCTTCGAAACTTCATCACGAACGACTCAACAAACTTCAAACACTTTGAATTACAGCCTCGATTGCTTATTAATTATGCCCAAAAACACAGGGGCCCTTACAAATTAACACTTTGTAAACTTAAATAAAGCTTTAAACAGAGGCAACCATCCCGTAAACATTCATCAACACATCCACAAACGCATTTAACTCTTAAAAACAATGCAGAAAACTTAAAACCCATCACGATTGTAAAAGAAGTTCAAAATAGAAATGGTATTTGGAATATCAGAACAACCTAGCTCTGATACCAATTGAAGGAATTCAAACACGAGGATTTCCATGAGCAACAGAAGGGATAGTTCCAAATTCCATTCGAATGAACATAAACAATTGCAGCCTAAACAAAAACTAATATGTTATGCATATATAGAAATTAAAACATGCTATACGATGACACAAGGGATAGAGGATGCATACCTTTGAAGAACCATTCTTCAATAATCCCTCGAACAGTGTCCAATGCGTCTACAGCACTCAAACGCAATGAACAGAAACTCCAACAACACGAACACGATCACACGGTACGTGAATAGCTGACTAAACTCTTTAGTCACAAGATCCACCATCCGTTAACTGCCGGGCACTCCACTAAAGACTAACAGCTGCACTCTTCTCACTATAGATATATTTCTGTGTCCATATTAACTAACCAACAGTGCGATAACCCTTCACAAATCGCTCGTAAGTACAACTGGGCCAATTTATCATTTTGCCCCTGTAGTTTCATTTAGCTCCTTAAGTACCACTGATTCTTCTAATGAACAATAAGTTATAGTCCTACTATGAATGGGTCCTCTCTTCTAAAGAGAGGATGTGGCCATTATGTTCAAGACCCGGAATCACCATTAAGGGAGCAATTTATCTACTTACCCCTACTTCGGGGAAGGAGTGAATTCTGTCTTGTGTAACTGAGTTCCCAACTCCCCAATCAGACAAATTCCCAAAAAGGTAGGCTTGTTGAGTTGGCAATGTGGCCATTCTCACCCATTTTAATTAAAGGACCGTCCTCATAGGCAGAAGTTTCCAAAACACTCAGGATTAAGGTCATGTCACCTATGGTCATTTTGGTGAGATGTAAGTATCAATTATCAACGGTGTTATATAAGACAAATCATCTCGTGGTCTGATCTTATACAAACTCTTTGTATAAGACACCCTGCTTGCATGTCTCCACATGAATGGTCGGGATCAGACCATCTGTAGTAGTTCACAACAGTTGTAAACCTCTACAAAGCGGGTCGTATCTATAGTATCACCAGGATAAGGTATCCCTCATTTATCCTTATACTACATACCATTTAGGTTATTACTTAAGGCATGATCCACTTGTATATCTCATATACATGCTTAAGTTTATATAAAATAACCATAGATCTTTGTTTATTAGATATGAGTAAATGCAAATAAAATAACTCTTATTTTATTAATAACAATGTGTACAAACTGTTTACAAACTACGAGACTCTAGGAGAATTAGGACACCAACCCAACATCATCAACTACTAGTATTGTGTTTATGTTTGACTTCCAATTCGAATAACCCTCTCCATTGAATTTGTTGGAAGCTAAGAGTTGTATAATCGTGCTTGACATGCTGAAACATAAACAAATTCTATAAGTAAATTGCATTTAAATCCAATTTTAGAAAAGTAATAAAGAACCCGTATTTCTTTATTTATTTGCAGCGATACTATAGTGAGTTAGAATAGATGCTACCGATGGGTAGTCAAATACTTCTTCACTTAAGCAAGACAATCTTGATCAAATACTATATCCAGAATAACTCTTATTTCTATAGTCATTTAGTTACCGTTTTCGGTTAAGAACTTACTACACTTAGTAATTCTTGAATGTGTGACCCTCTATTTTCAGATTTCATATAATGGTATGAATATTCTCTTGAATAGAAAGACCATGTTCAAACCAAAACTAAGAAACCCTACATTTCTGAAGTTTGGATTGTTCCGAATCCTATGTTACAACCCTTTGAGGGGATCGTCGTAGAAACGACTAGCTAGTACCGCCTAAAAACGACAGCTGGTGCAACATAGAAATCTCACAGTTTAAACTAATGCAAAAGACTGTAGGATATGTTGACATATTTCCTGCACCCACTTACTATAAACTACTTCCCCTATTCACCTTGATATTGACAAATGCAAACACTTTCTAAATGGAGCAATCACGGTAAAAACGACATGAAGTCAAGTATGGATCTCACGGTGTGAACTCTTAGGGACGCGGGAGCTAAAAATATATATCATATATACTATTAATCCCCCACTGAAGTGTTCTATTTATTTTGGTATCTCTTGTACTTAGGCGTATTTCGGCTAAAACAAATCCTAAGTTTATGTGGTTTTATCCAAGTATAACGTTTATATTTGAATTTTAACCTACGATATCTAAGTGATAAAACCATTTTATTACCTCACACTACTCACGCATGCTCATAAAATCGGTCAACAACGCTCAGTAATTCGGCTAAAATCCCTAAGTAGGAGGTGTTACGTAAACCGTCAACTTAAGTACCTCCAGCCTTAGACAGGATTATAGACCGATTGAGTTTGTAATCATATTTTATAAGATAACGACCTATTTAACTATTAAAACAAGTTGTTGTTAAACCTAAGTGAACATACATCTTATCTTTGTTTTAGATTTTAAATGTCTAACCCATTTTATAACTCTTATAAAACCATAGACATGCTATAACATTCACATAAGTATTTCATACATTAATATAACAATTATATTAAACTTATGAAACTCTAATCATGCATTCTATATATTATAACTAATTTATAACTATATCAATGCATAAAACATGTTTTCCTATGGTGGGATTTTCAATCTACATGGCATACAATATGCATATACATGTTTAATTTAAATATAACATACATCACTTGCATAAAATATATAATCAACACTGATATGGACCAACTTTGGCATTCTAAGCAAGTAATAAAATAATTTATTATAAAAATAATTTAAAAACAACTTGAGAAAGCCTCTGAACCGCTCGAACCGACCCGAACTAGACCAAACCACCCGAATCGGCCCTCCAAAGCTCTATTTAAGACTGAACCGATCCAAAGTAGGCTGAACCAGACCCCATACCACCGAACCGGTTAAACCGGACCGCTCCTGCGAACCAATTCATGAATGCGCGTATTTCTAGGCTACGATGAGCAGCGTCGCAATGCTCCATCCCAGCATTGCAACGTCTCGGGTTCATCAAGAACAGCGTTGCAACGCTATCTAGGCAACGTAGCAGTGGCTGCTTCTCCAGTTTTTCCAGCTAAGCTTGCTTGCTTCTATCTTCAATTACAACCTAGTTTCAACTTTGTTGACTCCAATAAAATTACAGACTCTCAAGCACATGTTAAAGCTTATCAACCAAGAGCCACTTACAATTTTAGCAACTGAATCAAAGAGAATTCTAATGTCAAAGTTGAATTATAAATCATATCAGTCACCAAACATGAAATGCTAGAAATTCACCCACCAAACTCAAATTAACGTTAATTGAGTGCTTAAAATCATTCTCTGATACGAACTGGTAGGATAAACATGCATAAAAAGGAAGCTAACATAAATCATTAAGCACTCTAATTACACTTAATTTGAGTTTAAAGCATGCTAAAAAATAGTTTTACAAAGAAGAGGGTTTCATAAATATATACCTTTATAGAATCACTTCAATTCCTTGCTGAATTCCATGAAGTGTTCTCCAAAACTCTAGTAAACTACTAAGAGAGTCTTCTCTACTATCCCTAGTCTTGGATTGAGTGGTGGAAACTTAAGATTGAGATAGATTGGACAAGGGATTGGAGAGAGTTGAAGAGTTGAAGAGTTTTCTGTAGAAATTTCTCAAATTTTAGCATGCATAATCTATATTCATAGAAGTTTGAGGCTTTTTTTAAGTTAATACATGCAAGCACTCACTCAATCAGCTAATTGACACTTCAATTAGCACTAAGTGAGTGGCCTAGGTGTCAAAAAATGGAAAACTCCACTAAAACTCTCAATGTTGGATTTTTCCACTAAAAATCCAATTTCTCCAATTTTATTATATTTAATTTAAAATTAAATTAAATATAATTTAAATTCAATTTTCCAAAAATTGAATTTCTTAAGAAATTGAAATTGAAATTAATTTTAATTAATTAATTAATTAATAATTTTGGTATCAAATATTAAATTAATAAAACAGCTAAATTAAACATGAATCCCTATTCATATAAATTATATTTAAATCAATATTAAATATTTTAAACTCCAATTTACATTTGATTTCAATAAATTAAAATCGTTTAATTATATCGAATATAATTATCCAAAACCCTAAATTGAATTTAAGCATTTCAAATTTAAATCCTAATTCCAAATTTGCTCAATTTTCTATCCCAAGGTGTAATATTTTACATGCTAGTAGAGTGGCCTTATGGACCTACAGATCATGGACTCCAACGATTTGAGATTAATTGACTAAACTCTTTAAACCGAATTAATCAATATTCGTTAAACACCAAGACATACCACTATAGCTCGATGGTGGCACTCTCCTCACTGTAGATATATTTCTATCCACTTGATTTAACCATAATCAATAAGTCAATCCTTCACAAATCGTTCATATTTATAGCTAGGTCAAAATTATCGTTTTATCCCTGTAAATACATCTTGCTCCTTAAGCTCTCCCTCTCGGTCATGAGAGCGTGGGGCCCTTTTGTTCAAGACCAAGAATCAGTACTTAAGGGAACAACCTATCTACTAACCCTCAAACGGGTAGAAGCGAATTCCATCTTGCAGAACTATGTCCCTAGCTATCTATCCGATCTTATCCCCAAAATGGGAGGCTTGTTGAGCAGTGTTGTTGAACTACTCTCACCTATGCAGATCAAAGGATAACCTCAAATAAACTAGAGTTCATAGTTAGCTCAGGATTAAGATTGAGTTACCCTAGGTCATCGAATTGAAATAGTCAGTTCTAATAGTAAACGATCGCTATAAAGAAAAAGTGATTATTTCGTGGTCTGGTCTTATGCAAAACTCTTTTGCATAAGATGCCCCTACTCGCATGTCTTCAGATGAACAATTTTGGAATCACGTCGTTTGTATCAATGTACAATGTAGGCCGCATCCATAGTGTCCCCAGGATGAGGTACCCAATCTTATCCAAATACTTATAGAAAGTTTTGGCTATATACTATAACTTGATCTTGTCTCTACATAAATTTAGTAGTCATAATATACCCATGGATGCATTTATTGAATTTTTATTACAAAATGCAATTTCAATAACACTTTTATTTAATAAATTCTTCGATAATACTTTTATTGATAAATAGAATTTGTGTCCATGATTACGAACTGCGAGTTTTAGGACATTCCCAACACTCTTCTTGAATCTTTTTGTTTCTTATTGATTTCCTCTATTTGATTCAATTTCTAGAATGAGCATATAGGTTGATTGGATTGACAATTAATCTCTTGTATATTCATTTTCCCTAGCTATGCATGATGTTGATATTCGTAATTGCATTGAAAACATGTTTAATTCAGTAGCAATAGGTTTTAGTTTGAATTATAGTTTGATTTCTAGGCTTCTAGGATCACCTAAATGATAATAAAACCTAAAAGATAGGAAATGTATTAGGTTAGATTTGGCCAATCTTACGTAATGGCCTAATTAATCCAAGAACTTGATGCAATTAACTAAGTAATTTGCCTTTATTATGATCTTAGTTAATTTAGGGATTGATGGCATGTTTATTCTCATTAGAGAGTTTGTTAGGGCTTTCCCTACATTCGATTAGGCTTAAGAAATAGTTAATTCAAGAATGTTTGCATAATTAATCAATGATAGATTCATAGAAATCCTAACAATCTCTAGACCAACGAAGGTAATCTTGTGCTCAATCTCTCTCTTTCTCAATCTATTTTACTTTTCTACAACTTAATTTCCACATTTAGTTTTTCCTGTCAACCAACACAAAACTCCCCTTTTTTATTACTTTTCAAAGGCGAATTTATCTTGGATAAGATTCAATCTTAGGCTCCCTGAAGTTTGACCCCAGACTAGCCGCTTGTACTACCTTATAGTATAAGTAGTATGTTCGGTGAATTATAAATATTATTTGAATTTCGGGGAGAGGTTTACGATGCCAATTATCCGGTTTATCAAATTGGCACCATTGTCGAGGAGCCAATAATCTCTTATAGTTAAATTTGTCTTGTAAATTTTAAAAACCCCAAAAAAATTCCTTTTTCTTATGTCTACTTGTTTTATCATGGCAAGCGATTTAAACATCTATTATGCACTTCTGACGAGGCAAGGGCTCAACGAAAAAAAAAAAGAGAAGAAGAGGTAAGAGAAATTAGTGAGCTTCAAAGTCAAATATTTGAACTAACCTCGCTTGTTCAAATTTTGGCTACTAAGCAAATGTAGGAGTTTGAGACATACCGAGTGTGCTTGCTTCAAGGTTATCCATCTAAAGCATGTCCTCAGCTTTTGCGTGGTCCTGTGCGCGATACACATCCCCCTTGGGAAATGTCTAGCCCAAACTCAATGTCGATGCATGCTTCTTCTGCCAGTTCAGGTATGTCATAATAAGAATGGGTTAGGGAGCTTTCTAACAACTCTTGTAATTTTGTGTAGGAACCCTCCTTTAGAAAACAAGAATTCTTGAGTTTCCAACATGATAGCTTCTATTCCAGATCCAAAGTTAGAACTGATCTTCAGAGTCTGAGTGGCCTCGTTGCTCAGATTACTGAATCAGTTCAGCAACTAGATGAGTCCTTGTTGCAACCATCCTCTAATCTTATCGAGTTAAACAACATTGAGGTGATTGGCATTGACTGCCATGTTGAGGAGCTGATTCCTCAAACATCAGGTCAAGGTATGAAATTGAATTCTTTAATGTATGAACTTGTTAATTGTTCTTCTCGGTGTGACTAGAGTCTATTTAGTCTCACCTAAAATTCAAGTCCCCTTGCTAGTTGAGAACGATCCAGTTCCTGAGCTTGTAAATTTCATGTCGACACTAGAGAGAAAACCAAATCTACACAACATTTATACTACTGAGGCCGAGTTTATTGAGGAGTTTTATCCTTTCATCGATGATGAAGATTACGTATATCCATTGTCATGCCAAGAACAAGTATGTAAGGTTAAGAATGAGCCCAAACTTCATTTCGAGGAGCCCCAAGTGCTAGAGTTAGAGGCTATCAAGCCTCTTTCTGTTCTTCCCTCTGGCATTTCATTTATTTTCATATATTGCTCATCTTTCCCTCATGAGATCGAGTCTTTATTTTCAGTTGAGTTAGTCGAGTCTACATTTTATTTTCCAAAAAAGAAAAAACGAAAAAATATTTTGTCTCTAGAGCCCTCGAATGCTTCAAAAGCTCGCTTCAATTAAGCAGCTTCGGGATTCAAGGAAGAAAAAGCCCGAGAAATATGAGAATTTTTTCGTGTCATGACAAGAAAACAACATCGAACAACCAACGTTAAAAATTTGCACTTCCGTGAGGCAACTAGGTGTCAAATTTTTACTTGCTTTCTTTTATTCCTTTCCTTTCTTAGCTTTTCTTTTTGTTTTTCTTTTGTAGGTTCCTCTCCTTGGTCTCAAAAAAAAAAAAAAAAGGAAAGAAGATCAAATCAAGTTGCGCCCTCTTACCGACATCCCGTGCACGTGAATGTTATCAAGGGAGTTTTTCGGTTACTTTGATTCTTTTATTTCATAGAGCATAGATCAGATATACGTTGATGAACAATGTATCATTTTAAGTTGGGGGTGGGGTACCTGTGATAGCTTGGGGTCCTTGAGCGCTATGCTCAGACTATGTTTGTATGCTTAACATATTTGCTTGCTCTTTTTCTCGGTTTAATATGATGAATAGTTGATGGCACACTCTCTATATGATTAGATTTGTATGAGATAATGTTTGAAGAGCATGAACATGATTTTTAGCCCATTTTTTTTATATATACAAAAAATCTTATCTCTCGTACATCTTTAAGTCCTTGGTGTTATGAACTTAGGTCTTACATACTTAGAATTGTATTATTTGGTTTAGATTTTTGTTGTCACCTTGAAAGGCCTACCTTTGGCTTAAGAGTAACCTTTCTTGTTTTAGAGTAATGCTAGACAAAGTGGATAAAAGCAACCTATGTGTATGAAATAAAAAAATTAGTCGCGTTAAAAAAAGTATGTTTAAATAGTTTGTAAACAAAAAAAAAAAAAAAGAAAAGAAAAATGTTTGTGTGTGGTGTGGATAGCCGTAAAAGAGCTACCCTATTGTGATTAGTTAGGACATCACGAGAAAAGAGTGGAATGAGTCCCTACAATAGGTGTGAAAAAGTTAGCCCTCTAGGTAAAAGAAATGCTCTCTACTTTTTATGGTGTATGAGTTAGGCACCCTTGTCTTAGTGTTGTCCTCTCTTTTGGAAGTTTGGTATGTCTTAATTTAATAACCGAGTCATAATAGGGGAAAAATAGATTGAGAGCCATGTAAAACCGTTCCGAGTTGTGCTAGTTTAATTAGTGGGGCCTTGGACTCATTCATGCATGAATAGATTAAGAATCATTATTAAAAATGTGCTTCATTGATTGATTTTAATCGGATTCATTCTTGATTACAAATCTTATCCTAATTGACTGTTGAGATTAGAGTAACAATCCTTGTGCATTGAGCAAGCATAAGCATAAGTACATGAAAATATAATATTTTGCATGAATGTATGATTTTATCTTGCTCGGGACGAGCAAGAATTAAGTTGAAAATGTCTAACATGCTTATTAGAACATTTTGAAGGAGTCAAATTCCTCGCATAAGCGTGTGAACACCATGCACTTGACAATCAACTTTGAAAAGCAAATAAATCAGAGAAAAACATATAGTAAGATGCACAAAAACCCTTGAAAACACTAACACGACAAAAAAACTGCACAAAAACCCCTCAGGAAAATGCGTCAAGTCGTTTTTCTTGGCGTTGTCCTATTTTTTCACATCTTCATGCTTTCTTCTATGTTTTCTTCCCTCTTGATGCTTATTTAGGTCCTTTTTTTTTTTTTACTCATTTTGACATTTAGTCTCTACGCGAAACATGACCCTAAAAACACTAACAAACACCATCAAATCTAACAATAATCATGTAAAAACTATCCTAAATCAAGGGCAAATAAAGCACAATTTAGGTGCGTTTCACTGAACGACCCAACTTCTTTACCCACACCCCTATGGAATTCTCCTGGATTTGCCTCTAGCCATTTTCAAGTCCGTTTGAGATGAGATAACTCTTCTAATTTTGCTTTTTTTTATAATTTTTTTATTGATCTAAAATTACCCATAATAATGGTTTGTTAGCATATTTTAAAACTATTTCAATTAACACTACAAGAAATAACATATATGATAGCCAACAAAAAAAGTTATAATAGACTTTTTGTAGTCTTTTTCGAAAGTCCTGACAACCCATGTTATTAAAAGTCTGGGACTTTTTATAGCACTTTTCTAAAGCTATAATGGATACTATTATAGAGTATGAAGATATAGCTTATTTACGTTGCTATAAAAATATTTTATTTTGTTTTTATTAAAGCTATAATATGTTTATTAGCTAAAATAACATGCTATCTTTAACATATAATAGCCTTTTTTTTCAACACTAGAATATAGTATTTATAGCTTTAATTGTATGCTATAGTAATGTTATTTAATCATTTTCAATTATTATAATTATTATAATAACCTTTTGATAGCATTTCGTTTTGCTATATAAATCTTTCTATAGCTTTAAATCATAGCTATAAAAGAGGTAACTTTTTTCTCTAAAATATTTTTTGAATTAATTAGAGTTTGATAACTTTTAGTTCAAGTACTCAATTTTAGTTAAAATCGACACACATAAAATATTTCATAGCAAAATAAATACTAATAACTTCCATTCATAATCTATTAACATTACAAAATAAAATATTCAATAACTTCCTAGAATAAAGTTGTCATCTAAATGATACAAGCTAGATAAAGTAGTTAGTGAATGTACCAAAAACATTAATTAGCCCTCAAAATACAAAATTCACCAAGTATTCAAGATTATATTATTATGTAATTGAGTTGTCATCATTGGTTCTTTTTTCCTCTGGTAAGGCATCATTTCATTCACCTACATAAATTTGTAAAATATATATCAATGTATGATTTTGTACACACCAATAATAATGTATATTAAGCAAATATAGAAAATCTTTAATAAACGTAGATAAATAAGCTTGTAAAAATAACATACCAATGATCACTTGCAGTAGTATTTGAAAGTTCCTCACTTGGTTCAACCTATGATAATTTCATATGAAACAAGAAAAGTTAACTAACAAAAAAAGTTAACCAATAATAAGAAATATGTAGTGGAATAAGTATATAAAAAACGAGTACTAGAAACAACACCACAAACTTCTTCTAGACAAACCACTAACTATTCATAAAATAGTATAATTGATTCATAAATAAAAGATAGAAGCTCCTATCCTATTCATAATTCAATGGTATATCATTATTGAGATATTACAGGAAATACATTGTCCCTAATAATTGAATTAAAAAGGGATGGTTTCTGTCTTTTGTCTCGTGAAGTTAAACTTCATGAGATGTCTCGTTGTGAAGTTTCTCTTCACGAGACAAAAGTCAAAATCGACAATTTTTCTTAGTAATCCTAATCTAGACTAGTATGAGAGCTAAGTATGAAAAATTTTATGATCAAGCAGTATGCAACAACGAGGATACATCAAAATACTGATACTGCAATTCTGATCATCAGGCAGTATAACAACTAGATAAATAGATAGAAAATTTTAATAGGGATGAAAAATTATATGACCAAGCAATAAAATAGTAACTATTAACTGCTCACAAATAGAAATACATACATACATACATACATACATACATACATACATACATACATACATACATACATACATATATATATATATTAGTTGGCACTTCGAACAACCAAGTACGGGGCCAACTCAAAGAACCATTTTATATATCATTGACTGACCGATGCGTCAAGTCCAATTCATTTATTTTGTTTTTGTACTTCAACATATTTGATTTTAAACTTTGAGCTTTCATAGTTACATCATTCAAAATTTCATTGCATTTAACAAAATCTCAATTCACTGTTTTTAGATTCAAATTTGGTACATATAGCCTAAAACATAAGTATTACATACCACATTAACATTTGAAACTACATCGATCTAAAAACAAAAATTAAACTAAACCTTTCCAACCCAATGGGAACTAAATCCATTGCTAACATGTTATGAGTTACAAGTAAACATGTTATGAGTTGCAACTAAATCCATTGCTAACCCAAATAAACTAAACCTTTCCAACACTAGAAATAAACTTAAAACAGGGATGGAATGATAAACATAAGTTCAGTACTATTGCTAACATGTTATGAGTTGCAAGTAAACATTAGCTATGACAAATAAAAATGACTACATAACAATACCAGACAAGTACAATGATAAATGTTTTCTGCAACACTTACCAAAAATTTAAAGTCTATATCTATATGCTTGTTGTAGCACTTACCAGACAAGTACAAAGATGAATGCTTTTTGCAAGTATCTATATGTTCCTCTCCACAAACAAAAGGCTATTCACCATACAAAGAACTTTGCCATATAATAGTTCCTCTTTAATAGCCCAAATAAACATCAACATAAGACAAAACAACCTACTATAATATATATATATGTATATGGCCTTTTGTTGGTTTAAAAAATTAATTACATAGAAATGTAGTGCTCAATGAATGATAGGAACAAGGAAAAAAAGTATAGGAATGTAGGAAATAGATTTACACCATAACTTTTCATAAGTTTCACAACTTGAAGTATACAACTAAGCATAGTTTAATTTTAGTCCTCAACTAGAAGTATACAACTAAGCATGATACCCAATCTATGTTTTCTTCAAAATTTTGAGCTTACCTTTCAACTAGATATATGAAGAGTTTTTTAGAATAGCCATAATAGGGAACGTAAGCCTCAACCTCTCCCAATGAGTCTATAAACAACTTGATTCCTATCTCTAGATCATTCTTTTAAAAGAAACAAAAAACCAGTTCACAAAAAATGGAAAACCAATGAAGAAAAGGCTCTAGTCATCCTACAAAATCCTTTGACATTTATCCCTCACTTAAAATTTGAAAATACAAAGACAATAAAAAGAAAAAAAGTTTCAAAATTTCAAATGACCCCTCATTTTCCATTTACAAGTTTCTCTTAATTTATTTTACAATTCTCGACAATAAATTAATATGGTATATCCTACTCGGAAGACCATGGTATAACGAGTAGGGCAACCTACGTAGGGAGAACACCGATTGACTTTTAACGGCAAACATGGTTATTGCCATCATCATATTTTGGTTGGTTAAGGAAAAAACGTGTTGGCATACCATTTTTGGACATGGTGAAAGAGTCCATAGAATTATGCCTTTGATTCTTCCTAAACCAAAAAGCAAGTAGCGAAATTAGAATACAGAAAATCCATCAAACATAAATCTAGTGCATTCTTCATTACAAATACAGAGGCTTGCAATAATGGGGATTACAATGCTAACAAAAACCTAATACAAATAAAATTCATGACCTCGTGGAAGCTAAGAGAATCAAAATTAAACAAAAAAAAAACAAAAATTCAAAAAACAAAAATTAAAATCAAAATAAAACTCACATTACTACATATGGACAACCTCAAGCTGACAACAGACGAATGAAAACTTTGCTATCGATGAAATGCAAATATCCTTTGAACCCTAACGAACTTCTTAAATACAAAAAAGGAAGGTTGAGTTTCTTAAATACGAACCTCTAAACCCTAAAATATCGAACGAACCTTTGAAATACAAAAAGCTAAAGCTTGGGTGAAACGTTTCACGCAAGAAAACGAAACATTGAGATGAAGATGAAACGAAGTTGTGACAGCAAGAAAGCTTGAGATGAAATGAAAGCTTAGGCAACAGGGAGAACACGGTGGTGGTAGTGTGAACGCTTCCACAAGAGGGAGCTGGTCGAGTTCGTTTGAGAGGGAAGCTAAGCCGGCAACAAAGCGGGAGAACAAAGATGGTTGGGTTCATTTGAGAGGGAGAATGAAAATTAACTCGTCACACGAACTGTATCAGCATGAAATAAAAGAGAAAACGTAAGGGGATAGCGCTAATTAATTCTAAAAATTTTCTCTCAACTCGCGTGCGTCCAAAAGTTTTTCATTTCCCTCTTTTTCTAATGTCATTTTCCTTTTTTTTATTTCATTTCATAACTTATTTTGAAAAGAGTTATCCTCAAAGGCTATAATTGTTGGACCGGTATGGCAACTCTAGAGAGAAGGTGAATATGGTTTAATTAAATTTTTTCTTAAAGTATGCTTAATTCGATCTAATTATATATTTTTGAATTAAATTGATAAAAACTCTAATTTATGCTAAATAACAAGATTAATAAAAGTTATGTAACAATATACTCAATCAATCTCAACCAACAAAATCAAGCAATTAAAATTAAATGCAAGAATAAATAGGGAAGAGATAAAGAAGAAGACATCGGGGTTTTTATAATGATTTGGTCAAACACGACCTACATCTACTTTCCCAAGTGCCTCTTGGGACTTTGATTAAAAAATCTTGTTTTGACTCTTTCCACGGATGAGAGTCAAACCACTACCTTGCTCCTTTTACTGGTTCAAGAGCAAACCCGATCCTTTCCATGAGCTAGGATCCGACCGTTATAATGTTTTGAAACTTTAAATCACACAATGAAACTCTCTAAAAAGAGTGGATATACAAGATTGAACTCAAACACTTTAATCCTCACGATACAATAGAAATTTCTCTCAAGAATAAGATGAAAAGAAAGAAAATAGAAGCTTGTAGAGAGAGTAACAATTTTTTTTTTTTTTTTTTTTTTTTTTCTAATTTTGAGGATTGTAAAATGTGAAAAGTTATTATAGAAATTTGGAGAAGAAGATGTGTTTAAATAGAGAGGAAAAATTTTTAGAAACCACATTTAATCTAAAAAATTAATGGTGGAGATTTTAAACTAAACTAGTCATTAAACACAAACAAAATATAATATTAAATTCTTTTTCTCTTGAAATTCATTTCCTTTTTAAAATCAATCTAAAAATAAAAAACATATCATGTGTAAAAAAAAAATTAGCCGTTAGACACAAACATAAAATAATATTAAATTCATTTTCCTTTTAAATTCATTTTCTTTTTTAAAAATTTATTTTCTTTTTAAAACCAATCGAAAAAAAAAAAAATATATCATGTGTCAAAAACTAGTCGTTAGACACAAACATAATATAATCTTAAATTCATTTTCCTTTTAAATTCATTTTCTTTTTAAAATCAATAAAAAAATCAAAAGTCCACCATGTGTCACTCTCTTAATGATCCACCATTCAACCAATATGTTGCCACATGTCTACATGCAAATAGTCAAATTATGCCACGTCATCCACTAGATATTTTCCATTAAACTTGTTTTGGTCATAACTGAGTGATTCAAATTGTGTTAGAACTGTTATTCCGAGCTCTACGCAATAGGCCCTTCAAAACACTTAAATTGTTAATAAATAAAAACAGATTTATTATCATCAAAACATTAATTAATTAATTTAGTATTAAGGACCAGAAAGTCAACAATAAAAAGATCTTTTTCTTGTAATGTAAAAAAGTTGTCCAAACATGTAGATGATAGTATATCTATATTTATTAAACCAAAAACAATTTCAAAAAATTGTATATTGCAAATCACATGCCACATAGCCTTTTAATTTGTTTATCAGCTAACTCAACAATAAGTAGTTGAGCAGTTGTTGTGACAGTTACTTTTAGCACCATAGTTTTAGTACAAATAATTGTGAAAATAAAGAATACAACCTTGAGAATAAATACATATCAATTACAACTAAATTACGCATATCCAGACTTACATTAATGAACATTTTGATTACTGGTATTTTTCATTTGGGTAATGAATTTTATATCAAGTTGTAATCATTAAGGCTCATTTGATAATGTTCCAGTCTACCGTTTTCTATTTCTGTTTCTCATTTTTTAAGAAACAGACTCCCATTTTTTGTTTCTAAATTTTAAGAAATGTTTCTAAAAAATGGACCAAATTTGAGAAACAACAACAAAAAGTAGTTTCTCTGTTATTGTTTTGTTTCTAATAGTATTTTACCGTTCCAACAAAATAATTATTCCCAGCTTGCCCATGGAAACCAGTTTCCTTCCGCTAGTCATGGCTTTGAATCCGGACCTTTAATATTAATATTGTTGTTTTCAAAACTTATTAGAGAAATATTGTTGTTTTGGGAGTTCGAGGCTAGAGATTGAACGTTGAGAACTCGACTAATGTGGAGGTCGAACGTTGAGAACTCGACAAACAAAGAAAAACTTGGAAACAATACATAGGCCGAAACTTTAATCCTCGACAAGGGAAATCTCGCGAATCTCGCTTAGGTTGTCGAAGGTTGAAGTTTCGACACACATCCACCCTCGAGATTGCAGGTTTATTACTTTTCTTTTTCCCTCATAGAGGAAATAAAGTAATGAGATGGTATACTATATGCACTGTCTCTTATACACATCTAGATGTGTATAAGGATGTAAGACGGGCATATTAGAGTGCGTGATCCAGTAATCTTCATGCGGTACAGGTTGAAATTGAGAAGAGTAACATTCAGCATACGTTGACAACTTGTAGTAGTCCTCAATAAAATCTTCGTAGTTCATGTTAAAATGTGAGCAAACGGCCATAAAATGCGAGCATGGAATGTCGAATGCTTGCCACTTGTTACATGAACAGTACACTATCACTCCACAAGACATAGAAGTGTACACTATCACTCTACAAATTGTCAACGTATGCTGAATGTTACTCTCCTCAATCATCTGATCGCAGCCTTGGTCGAGAGATGGAGGTTCGAGATGCATATATTCCATATGTTTGTTGGAGAGTGCACTATCACTCTACAAGACATAGAAGTGGTGTTGGGTTACCTGTTGACGGTGAGCAGGTCACCGGAGTGATGTACGATGATTGGTTAGAAGTTTGTCAACTGTACCTCGGTGCGACCCCACCTACCGACAAGATTAAAGGATCGAGGTTAAGTTTAATATGGTTAGGAACACAATTTGGTGAGCTCATAAATGATGCATACGAGGAAATCGTCATAAGATATGTGCGAGCATATATACTACAAATGATGGGTGGAAGTCTGTTTTCAGATAAATTAAGTCATTTTGTTCACTTGATGTTCCTGCCACTGTTAGCTAACCTCCATGATGCGGGGCGGTATTCATGGGGGTGGAGCATGCTTGGCATGGTTGTATAGACACTATGCAAAACAACAAGACCTGAAGTTTGAGAGATAGCTGGGCCTCTCATACTTTTGCAACTTTGGGCTTGGGAGCGATTTCCAATAATGGCTCCGCAGCTACATCATGTTATGACCCTCAATTAGTTGGATGAGCCTACGGTTCTCGGTATGTTGTTTTAATTCAATTTAATTTTTATATCACTGATCTACTTAATTTAAATTCTAAATTATCAATTTAAAAATTTAGGTGGAGAGACAAATTTTGTGTGACAAGGACAGCCACACATGTAGTCAACCAATATAGATACATGTTTGATCTACTTCAACCTGAATAGGTACATTACACTAAATCTAATTGATTATTTTATTCACATTTTTATTGTATTTGTCTTTAATATTCTCTAATATAATATTTTGTGTTTCAGGTTATTTGGGAGCCGTACAAAATTATTGTGCATACTTTGCCTAATTTTTGTACGAATGGTCAAAACATATGGCGGACGATGAGTCCTCTCATATATTTTCACATAGGTGAGTGGCATCTTCCTGACAAGGTGATGAGACAATTCGGTTTTCAGCAGGATGTCTCATCGCTTTGTAATACTGAACCCATACTGCACGATATTGACCTAAGGACTGGAAATTATCTAATTTTTTTAATTTAAATTTATTTTAAATATTGTCTAATTGTTTTATAATTCACAGAGATCGAACAATAGTAGACTCCGTGAGGTTGCGAATGATCCGAATCAGGTTCTTGCTATATGTAGTGACAACCAAAGCTATATGGAAGAAATTCATCATATGTACGATATACCTATTGTTCCTCCACCAGCTCCTAGATGTAGAGGACCTGTTCGGAAAGAGGATGAGTTTGATGAGGTTGCACATAATGTGGAAGAGTTACCTCCTATGACGTAGACGCAGAGTCAAACTGATTATGTTTGTCCGATGATGATGATGCCAGCATTTGGTTCAGGACATTATAACTCAGAGGCTGGTCCTTCGTCTTCATACGTGCATGGACGTGGTCGGGGTCGTGGAGAGCATAATGAATATTTATATTATGAAGCGCCTGCAGAGGTACCAGAGCAACATCAAGAAGAACCCGAGTAACCTCAAGTTCGAAGTCGATGATGACAACCAGCTCGAAATCGACGACGTCCGGCTTGTGGGACACATTGATTTTTGTAATTATTTTTATATAAATGAGATATTTAATTTACATTTTTTTATTTTTATGAGTTATTTTTTTTAATTTATTCTTTTTAGAGTTTAAATAAAATAATAAAATATTTTTAGAAATTGTTTTTATAAAATGAAAAATTAAAAAAAAATAGAGAAAGAATTAGAAAGAAGAAGCTGGAATGTATAATAATTAAAAAGAAAAAAAAGGGAAATTTGTATGGTATTCTCGCTCTCTATCAAAATCTCGCTCTCTCAAACTTTCGCTCTCTCAAAATCTCGCTTTCTCTCATAATCTCACTCTCGAATTTGATTGGGAAGTTCAGTGGTAAAAAGAAGGAGATTCATTAGCTCGTTATTTAGTCAGACTTGATGACAAAATCCATAAAAATTATTCAACAAGCTTTGGGAGGAATTCTAGGGGGACCTTATGAAAATTTAGAAATACGATCTTTTGATAGAGGAAGGTCTCCGGAATGATAATTAAACAGACTCGATAATAATATTAGGAAGGGCAAGGTCGAGGATTCAAAGTTCGACGTACAAATGAAAGGAAGGTCGAGGGTTAGGTCGAATTTTCAACCCTCGACTTATTTAAAAAAAAACAACAATATTTTTACAAATAGTTTGAAAACAACAATATTTTCCTAAATAGTTTCTAAAAGGGCAATATCCTTTTAATTTTCCCTTTTGAATCCCTCCTTGGGGACATGTTCGGTTTTTTTTTTTTTTTGAAGAATTTGTCTTTCATTACACATTTCTTTATTAATTTTTTTATTTACAAAAACATAATTCTCCAATGTTTATATTTTATTTTTATTTTAAAATTTAAAATTCTCTAATATTTAGATTTATATATTATTTTAATTTTCGGATATGTATATTACTTTTTTTATATTTCAAGATGGGCACCTTTTTTCTTTTATATTTTTTTCCATCTTTTCTATTTTATTTATTTTCTTTACTAATTTTTCTATTTGCAAAAATAGTTATGCTATATTTATATTTTATTTTAATTTTGAATTTTAAAATTCTCTGATATTTAAATTTATATATTATTTTAATTTTCAATATGTATATTAATTTTTTTTCATATTTCAACTTTTGAGTATTAAATTTTGCAACATGCATGTTTATATATTATTTTAATTCTAATACTTTTAGTATATATGAAATCGAGTAGAATTTTACAATATATAAATTTTGTTGACTAAGACATTCATTTAGTTTAACTTTAATATTTTACAACCACGAAATTTACATAATAATATAATTAAGTTGGATTTGACTCGACATCATTTAAGAAAATGACTGAATTAGAGATGACATTATCGATCAAATTTGGACAATATATAAAGGATATAATACAATTTTGTTATTATATTTAATTGTTATCGAGACTCACTTGTATTAGATGACAAAAACTTTTGATAATATCTTTTGATATTTAATGTTTCACAAATCTTTTTTAATATTATATTGTTACAAAAAAGAAAAAAAAACAATAAACAAGAAACAATAAATAGTTATCAAATAAATTTCTATTTGTGTTTCTTTTTTTTCAAGAAACAAGAAATAATTATAGTTATCAAACATAGTCTGGTTTCTCATTCGAAAAAAAAAAACAAGAAATGAAAAACAAGAAATAGAAAATGGAAACGTTATAAAACAGGCCTAAATATGGATTTGAAAATTCTTTATTTGTTATTATTATAGTTTGTTTATTTATGATATCATTTGACCTCACATTTTTTGCTTTTTTAGTGGCGCAACTATTACAATGGGGCTTTTAGTATCTTACTATTGGAAGTGAAATAAACTCGTCTTATAATAATGGTTCATTAAAGTCGAGCATGGGTCATGTAATTGACATACACACAACCTTCTTTGGTTCAAATTCTCGTATCTCTATTTATTACCATACAGAGTTCAATTCATCTTTACTTATTTACTATCACCACATTGAATAAAATAAGAAGATCATTTTCTTTATTGATTGATTGATCCATGAATACAATGAACTCTGTTCTTTATATAGAAAACAGGGTGATGAAGAGAAAAGAAAATGGGCTTAACAAACCAGATCCTAACAAACTAACAGACTATAAAACGAAAAAACTAATAAATTTTTTTTTTATTTTCTTAATACTCTCCCTCAAGTTGGAAGATGAATATCGAGGACACCCAACTTGACTAAGACATCAGATAAAACAGAGTGTGATAACGCCTTTGTAAACATATCAGCTAGCTGAAAACTGGAACGAATTGGAAGCACCTTGAAAAAGCCATCAACAATCTTATCTCGAACGAAGTATCAATCTATTTCAATATGCTTTGTTCTCTCATAAAAGGTTGGATTTGAAGCAATTGAAATAGTAGCTTGATGATCACAAAAAACAGTGGCTGGAAGTGAATGTTGAATGCTCAAATCTGTTAGCAGTTGAGAAATCCACAACAGTTCACTAGTCGCAGAGGCTAAAGCTCTGTATTCAGCCTCAGCAGAGGATCGCGACACAGTTGGCTGCTTTTTGGATTTCCAAGAGATCAAGGACTCTCTCAAGAAGATACAAAACCCAGAGACAGATCGCTTTATATCTAAACACGCCCTCCAATCTGCATCAACAAAGGCTTGAAGGTGAAAAGTAGTGACTGGTTTAATCAGAATCCCTTATCCTGGTGATCATTTTAGATATTTCAATAGATGATGAACAACATTCATGTGAGATGTAGTAGGATTTTGTAAAAACTGACTTAACCTATGCATAGCAAATGAGATGTCTAGACGAGATATTTGTAAATACAAAAGATGTCGAATTAATCGTCGATAACAAGTAGTGTCATCAGCAGACAATGTTACTCCTTCATCTTTTGAAAGTTTAAGATTTGGATCCATAGGTAACAAGGCAAGTTTAGCATCAAGAAACCCTGTGTCCTCAAGGATTTGAAGACAATATTTTCTTTGAGATATCAACAGACCTTGGTTAGAATGAGATAGTTCTAAACCTAAGAAATATTTTACTTGCCCCAAATCCTTCAATGAGAAGTGCATCTTGAGCATGTTTTTTACAGTAGCAATTTCATCAGATGAGGGACCGGTGATGATAATATCATCAAAATAGACTAACAGTGCAATGAATGTATCAGCATGTCCTCTAGTAAAAAGTGAATAATCCGATTTTGACTGCCAAAATCCATGTGATGATAAAGCACTTGAGAATTTGATAAACCATTGTCGTGGAGCCTATTTAAGACCATAAATGGATTTGTTTAATTGGAAAACAAGATGCTCCCTCTCTTTTGGTACTTCAGAAGTCTTGTATCCCAAAGGTAGAGTCATGAAGACTTCTTCAAATATATCTCCATTCAAGAATGCATTGTTAATGTCCATCTATGCCAAGGGCCAATTATATGAGGTAGCTAAAGCAAGGACTATTTTCACTGTAACAATTTTAGCTACTAGTGAAAATTTATCAAAGAAATCAATACCCTCTTGTTGGTTATATTTTTTAGCCACAAGTCTGGCCTTGTAACGATCAATAGTCCCATTAAGAGAGTATTTCATACGATATACTCATTTTCTACCCACTGTGTGATGTCCTTTTAGTAAAGACACAACTGTCCAAGTGTTGTTTCTTTCCATAGCATCAATTTTACTGTCCATAGCATCTCTCCATTCCTTGGAACTTGACTGCCTGATGATAGAAAGTAGGTTCATAGACTGTGGCCACATTCAACATATATGCTTTGTGAGCTTATGAGTAAATATCATAGGAAAGATATTTGCCAAAAAAAATGGAGATGTGGAGTGGTTATAATGTTGCAATGGAAGTCTTTCAAATAGAAAGGTGGCTTATGTTGCCTTTTTTAGCATCTTGGAGCTGGTTCACTAGGAGAAGCAACTGTTGTTACATCAAGTATTGAAGTAGTAACCTCTGGTTTTATCAACTGATCATTATGCATATAATCATGTATAGCAGTAGACATACTGGCATTAGGATGTAGTGAATTTATATTCAAATTAGTGGTACTTGTAGCTATCAGAGGTATATCCAAAAGAATCGGAGAAGGAAGTACAAACTGATCTAAGAAATCAATAGATGTGTGAGAAGGATTGGCAGTGATGTTGTGAAAAAGAAACAAATCTTCAAAGAAGAGGACATCTCGAGAGATAAAGAAACTCTGCTTAGCAATGTCATATAATCTATATCTTTTTACACCAGGTAGATATCCCATAAAGACACATGGATGAGCTCTTGGATCGAATTTAGATCTCTTAACTGATAGGGTTGAAGCATATGTCAAGCAACCAAAGACTCTTAATAGAAAGTAGTCGGCATCTTTCCCATTTAAGACAGAAAAAGGAGTTTTGTAAGATAATAATGGCATGGGGATTTTGTTTATCACGTGGGCTGCAGTGAGAGCACATTCTCCCTAGAAAATAATGGGAACTTTGGCTTGAAACATCAAGACTCGTGCTACATTCAAGAGATGTTGATGCTTTCTTTCAACAATAGAATTTTGTTGAGGTGTGTAAGGACAAGAAAACTGATGGATTGTTCTAGTTGTGGCAAAAAAAAATCCTTAAAGTTGAGTTCAGGTGCATTGTCGGATCGAAAGACTTTAATGGTTTTAGAGATCTGTGTTTCAACAAGTTTAAAGAAACGAGGGATAATATGCAAAACATCATTCTTATGTTTCAAAAGGTAAACCCATGTATAACGAGATTTATCATCAACTAAGGTGACAAAGTAAGAAAAACCAGCATATGTGGGATTATGAAAAGGTCCCCAGATGTCACAATGGATATGATCAAAAGTTTCATCAGAAACTTTATTCAATACAGGAAATGAAAGTCTACATTATGTTGCCAATGGACAAACATGAAAATGATCGTGATTTGATATAGAATCAGAAAACGATAAGATATTTGATAATTCCTTCATTCTGACAGTTGAAGGGTGTCCCAAACGTTGATGCCATATAGAGGTAGATGCTTTACAAGACATAACATGTTGTATTTTACCTTTATTCCTGTCAGGAAGTGTTGCTAACAAGTAAAGAACATCAATGAGATCAGCCTTCCCAATCATTTTCAAGCTTAACTTGTCCTGAATTGAACAATGATCTTTAAAAAAATGAATGGAATAATGTTGATCTTTAAGTAAGGCACTAATAGACAATAGATTACATGCAAATTATGAGATAAAGAGGACATCATGAAGCAAAAAATCCTTCTATAAAATGATATCACCAATGAATTCAACCATGAATCTAGTTTGGTTAGGCAAGATAACTGATATGTTATGAGCAGCTCTCATATTTGGAAATAGAGATCGATTATGGGATATATGACTTGAAGCTCTGAGTCTAAAACCCAAAGAATACCATCACTATTTGTTGGTGTAAATGGAGAATGGCATGTACCTGCTACATGGGTGGTTTCAGTTGTGATGATATCTTCATTCTGTGAAAAGGAGAGATGAGACTGCAGCATAGTCATCAACTGTGAATACTGATCATTAATGAGGCTTGCAAAGAATGCCGACTAATTGGATCGCCCTGCAGTACTGGTTTTCTCTAATGCTGTTACATTGGGAGAAGATGAGGATATCCGTGAAGTTTGTAACATTTATCCACAATGTGTCCCTTTATTCCACAGTTGGAACATAATGGGCGCTGTCCATCTTTCCTGTTAGACTTATCAGGTTCACTCTTTTTGTTTCCATCAGTATTTGCCATGAGGGTGATAGATTCAGTTGATAAAGAATTATGACCAATGGATCTCTATCTTTCTTCTTGAATTATCAATGAAAAACCTTTGTTGATAGCCAGTAAAGGATCAATTAAGAGAATTTGAGCTCGAATTTGATTGTATGATTCATTCAATCTCATAAGAAAGATCATGACAAATTCAGCATTAAGGAATTCAATCATTTGCATCGAACCTCCACAATGGCATTCATATACAGAGCAATTTTCAACAAGATTTTGTCATATTGTAGCAATTTTAGCATAATATGTTTCAACAGAGGAATTACCTTGTATCGTTGTCACAAGATCCTTCCTCAACTGATAGACATGAAGGCCATTGGACTAAAGATATCTTTCCTTCAATTCATCCCAGATTTCTTTCACATTTCTAATGTATACGAGACTTGCAGCAATTTCTTTGGATACTGAATTAATGATCCAAGACATAATGACATCATTGTTGCACTACCAAGCGGACATCAGACTTCCTTCCATTGTTAGTTTCTGAATTGTTCCAATGATAAACCCTAATTTGTTCTTACCAGAAAGTGTCAGACGCATTGCTTTACTCCATGATGAGTAGTTACTTGATCCAGCAAGTGGTTGAGATACAAGATTAGCAGTCGGAACAATCCAATGATGTAGGAGATACGGATTCAATTGCACTTCCAAATCAGTATTCATGAGAGGTGGAATCCTCGAATTCACAAGTGTTAAATCTTCTCCTGTAGACATGGCGAGGATGAGCTCTCAAACAGGGACGATCTGAAAGTATGTCAAAAGGTGATCAATCAAAGAGTGATTCAATGTGAAAAAAAAAATTGCTCTGATACCATATCACCACATTGAATAAAATAAGATCATTTTCTTTATTGATTGATTGATCCATGAATACAATGTTCTTTATATAGAAAACAGAGTGGTGAAGAGAAAATAAAATAGGCTTAACAAACCGGAGCCAACAAATCGGATCCTAACAAACTAACAGACTATAAAATAGAAAAACTAACAGAATTTGTTTTTATTTTCTTAATATTTACTTAAGTTCTGTTATCCACTAGTGACATTTTTAATTTGTAAAATTTGATTGAGATACACAAAACTTAAATCAGCTTCCTCACTAAGTTTTGTTTTGTGTTTGTTGTAGGATATGATTCCCACTGAAGGAAATTTGGTTGGAAGGAGTGTAGTACATAATCCACGATGTCCTCTGTGTGGGCGAAAGCTTGAGATTTCGGTCCACTTCTTGTTCTAGAGGTGCAAAGAGGTTAGGAAGGTTCGTTTAGTCTATTCTTTTTGTACCTAATGTTATTTATATTTTATGTGATGGAGATTTTGGGACATATCGATGGATGGTTGGGACTAGGTGTGAGAGCATGGTGGTCGAGGTGAGGATAATATGCTAACTTATGGCGTTTTGGCATATCTGAATCTTGCGTAACTAGGTGATGTTCTTCCATGGAGGTGGTATCTCGATCCCATTATATTGCTAGTGGATTTCATTGAAGGTTTTGTTAATGAATTCAAGGGACATGTGCAAGCAATGGAGGATGCGGTCAGGCCATGTCCGGAGGTTATGCAGACTGAGGTTGTGGACCATCCAAGATGGTGTTACTGTTGTCACCCTCCTCAACTCCCGTCTCTATCCTATGATGTTGGATGGCGGTAGAGTGATGGGGTGGGGGCTCTTGCAGTATCATGAAGGATATCAAAGGCGTAAGGTGTAGACACGTGAATGGAGAGTATGATATGTTGCTCTTCGAGGTGTGAGTCATAGTTGATGAGTTTAAGGTTGTTGGAACTTGGAGTTTCTATTCGAGAAAATAGTCTGACTGCAATACAATTGTTGAACGCTAAGGAAGTCAATTTTACTGTTGTAAAACATATTCCTTAATTGAATGTGGGCAGGACTGTGCGACAATTTCAATATACAAACGTTCACAAAATCATGTGGCAGACGACTTGGTCTCATGGGCTCTTAATAGAGCATATTAGTCTTCTCGTTAGTTTTTTTTTTCTAAAAATTATAAATATAAAGAAAAAAAAACCCTCGTTAGGAAGAGACTTCATTTTTCGTAGTTTTTCTCAGACCATAAACTATTGCTTGTTAAAAATGATGTTTGGCTTCATATGATGGCTACCTTTTTGTTCTTTTATTACCTTAGTCAACTCAATAGTTTTATACTCGTTGTCAACCTTGTAAAAATCATTGTTTTTTGTGTTTTTGTTTTTAGTTTTTTGTCATTAGTTGAAAATTTCAAAAGGGAATTTTTTTAAAAATAATAATAATATATGACAACACTAAAATGAATAAGAAAGATTCCTTTACCTAATAAATTATGTTGTTTTGTGATTCTAGTCTAAAGGATGGGCTTTGGATTAATGTGGTGATTAACATTTAGTTACTTTTTTTGAGCTAACCTGCAAAATAGTTTCACATTGGATCTGGTGCTATGTTCAACACTCTCTATTGCTTAAATCATTGCAAGTTGAAGTAGCGTCGAGTTGAGCACAAAATGAAATATTATCACATACCTTTAAAGATTGAGTGTTACCCCTATTTATGCCATCCCTCCCACTGACACATCCTTGAACCTTGTATTCAAGACCTCTATGGTGTTTTAGAGGGGAACTCGAGGTAAGTTTGATAACTTATCCGTTATTAACTAAAAGTTCTTTACCCCTTTTGTGTAGTAGATGAGGGTTTGCATCAGTTCGACTGGTGTGACTCACACGAGACAAACATTTCCCTTATGAGAAATGTGGATGTGATAGGTTCTAGATTTCAATTCATGGGTTCTTTGGTGGTTGCTTACTTAATATCTTCCCTTATTAAATGTTGATGTGACGGGTCTTTGGACTTCAATACATAAACTCCCTCGTGATTGTCCCCATGAAAATCCCATTGTGTCATATTGTATATAATGATCACTAAAATAAAATGTATAGAAAAAGAAGAAAAAAAAACAATGTTAACCATAGCTACACATTCAAAATGCATAGTTTTATACCTATCCTTTTTAGAATGAGATCATAAAGAGTGACACATTTACACTCATTTGTTAATGCCATTTACTTTTATGAGGAATGAGAACATTCTCGTTCTTCATTTTAAACCTTAAATATCAGGTCATTGTTTATGAAATATTTAAAGCCATTTTTCAAACTCAAGAAATTAAAATTGTTTCTTTTAAAATTTTAGGGAACAAACAGATATCGTCCTCATGAAAGACTAAAGTCTATTATCTAAAATTATTTTCGCCCTGTTTGATAACCATTTGATTTTTTACTTTTGTTTTTAAAATTAAGTCTATTGCATCCACATTATTTACAATGATTTGCATTTTTTTTAAGTATAATGGTTGAATTCTCCAAATTCCAAACATAAAAATAATTTTTTGAAAGCTACTCTTTTTAATTCTAAAAAATTGGCTTGGTTTTTTAAACCCTGATGAAAAGTAGATAACAAAGAAAGAAAATTGGATGGACAAGTAATATCTATAGGCTTAATTTATAAAAACAAAATAGTTACCAAATGGGGTCTTTATTATTACAATACAACTTTTCTTTAGAAATTAATATGTTATATTAATTATAATCAAATGAACAATGTAATACCTTACGTCATCTCTTTAGAAAAATACCTTATGTTATCTGTTTAGAAAAATACCTTACGTCATATGTGATTTAGAAATTTTGAAAAAAAAAAAAGAGAGAGACAGAAAGAAAGAAAAGAGTTGACTAAACATTAAATACAAGTGTACTAAATTAAGAACAACAAATACTAGTTAACTATACATAGCACAGTAAGATGAATTGTGAAGTAATTGAAATATTGTACTAAAAAATAATAAATACAAGTAGTTAAATAATCATAATACACATAGCACACTTAGATGAATTATTAAGTAATCAAAATACTTGTCGAAGTAAATTAGCTCAATCATTAGTGGCACGATCTTACTCCTGAAAGGTCGAAGGTTTAATCTCTCATCCCATAATTGTTCTATTAAAAAAAAGTAATCCAAACATTTTTAATGCAAACAAAATTATGAAAAGTTCAAAGATTAAAATAATTAAATTGCGAATTTAATCTCTTTAGTTTTGAAAAGGTTAGAACCCAGTCAGAGGTACTATTTATAAAGTTTTTATCAAAAGCATAGAAATTATTTATGTAGTGTTATCAAACCATAAGGACTAAGTTCTAAATTTTAAAGTTCTAAAAAAAATTGTTCTAACTTTTAAAACTAGAGAGACTAAACTCTAATTTTCTTCAAATTATAGGGATCAAATTTGTAATTTAACCTTGTTATGGGTAAAATTACCAAGATAGGCAAAGTCTAGAGAGATAGGAGACATGGACCCCTGAGAGCTTCTACAATGAGCCAGAAAACTCGTGGGGAGGAGGCTAGCTCAGAGAACCCATTGGGAGAGGCTATGAGAGCTAAGCAGGCCCATGGGGAAAGAGCCTAGGGAAGCTAAGAGGACTCATTGGGAGAATGTAGGAGAGCTCAAAGAATCCATAAGAAGAGCTTAGTGGATCTCAAATGAGAGCCTAGGCAGAGTTCAGAAGACCCATGGGGAGAGCCTAAGAGAGTTTAGAGGACTAAAGAAAGAGCCTAGTGTGATAGGGGATAATAATATATCAATATAAATTAATCAACTGAATTTAGATGATATAAATTATCCAACAATCTTAGATCAAATTCGAGTTCTAAATTATATGGAATAAACAATTTGTAACTCGATAACTTAAAAGAATAGATAAACTAACCTAAGCTTTCAAGCAACAAGAATGATAATATATCAAATTTAAGGGAAGAGAGATGACACCCAATTTATACTGGTTCACCCAGCGTGGCTACATCCAGTTCTCTACTACCGATGCAGATTCTACTAAAATAGTCAAGAAGAATGGTACAAGAGTTTACAACGCTCAAGAATGATTTCCCTCAAATTTTCTCTCTAGAAAATGCTCACATATCACTCTTTACAAAGCTCACAAAACTCTCAATGGAAGAAAACACATTGTGAACAACACAAAAAATATTACTCACTCGAGGACAATATTCTTTCTTCATCTGCAAGATACACAAACCCATGAAATTTTCTTTCTTCAATAACCAAATAAAGCTCTCGGCACACCCACAATTTCCTTCCAATTTTTTTGTATAAATAAAGAAGTCCACCGCCCATTTTTACTTTATAATGATTATCCTGATGAATTAAAATGCAAAATACGGAAGCTAACATAATCAATAAGCACTCCAATTATACTTAATTTGAGTTTAAAAGTATGCATAAACAAATTTACAAAAGAGAAGATTTCACAAAAAGTATACCTTTGTTGAAACTCTTCAAAACCTTGTTGAATCCCACGAATTTGATCTTCAAATCAGTAGTAGACTACCAAAAGAGTCTTCTCTACTATTCTCAGTCTTGAATTGAGTGGTGAAAACTCTCAATTAAGTTAGGATTCAAAAGGGTTTGATAGAGAGTTGAGAATGAAAGGAAATTTAAAAAAAAAAACACTTATTTTTCTATTGCATCAAGTGAAAAAATCAGATAATGAAGATTTTATTAAGCTTAATCATGCAAGCACTACACTCATTTAGCAAAGTGACACCTCAAAATGCACTAAGCGAGTGGCCTAGGTGTCAAGAAATGGAAAATCCCACAAAAAAACTCAAATGGGGACTTTTCGACTAACTAATTTAAAAATTCGAATTTTTATTTAAGTTAATCAAAATTAATTTAAATAATAAATTCAATTTCTAAAATTGAATTAAATTTTAAAAATATTTTACTTAAATAATTAATTAACCAAATTTAATTAAATAAATAAATAATAATATTTTAATATCAAATATTAAATTAATAAAAATACCTAATTTGAACATGAATCTTATTCATGTAATCAATATTTAAAATATTTAAACTCTCCAATTTACGTTTAATTTCAACAAATTAAAATGTTTAATTATATCGAATATAATTATCCAAACACTAAAATTGAATTTGAACATTTCAAATTCAAAAACCATAATTTTGAATTTCGAACACTTCAAAATTTTTGCTTAATTTTTCTAATCCAAGGTGTTAATGTTTTACGAGCTAGTAGAGGGACCTTATGGACTTACAGATCATGAGCTCCAACGATTTGAGATTAATCGGTTAAACTATTTAACCCGAGTCAATCAATATTCGTTAACCACCAAGACATACCACTATAGTTCAATGGTTGCACTCTCCTCACTGTAGATATATTTCTGTCCACTTGATTTAACCATAATCAGTAAGCTGTCGATCCTTCACAGGTCGTTCGTACTTAAAGTTTGGTCAAAATTATCGTTTTACCCCTATAAAACATCTTGTTCTTTAAGCTCCCACTGATACTCTATTGAACAATTGGTTTATAGTCCAACTAATAAACCATGTCCCTCTCGGTCATGAGAGGGAGGGGTCTATTTGTTCAAGACCAAGAATCAGCATTGAAGGGAACAACCTATATGCTAACTAAAACAGGTGGGAGTGAGTTCTATCTTGCAGGACTATATCCCCAGCTATCTATCTGATCTTATCCCCAAAATAGGAGGTTTGTTGAGTAGTGTTGTTGAACTGCTCTCACTTACGCAAATCAAAGGATAATCTCGAATAAATAGGAGTTCATAGTTAGCTTAGTATTAAGATCGAGTTACCCTAGGTTAACGAATTGAAATAGTCAATTTTAATAGTAAATGATCGTTATAAAGAAAAGTGACTATTTCATGGTCCGATTTTATGCAGAACTCTTTTGCATAGGATGCCCTACTTGCATGTCTTCACATGAACGACTTTAGAATCACATCGTTTGTATCATTATATAAAGTAGGTTGCATCCATAGTGTCCCCAAGACGAGGTACCCAATCTCATCCATATACTTATAGACTTTTTTGGATATATATTATAACTTAATCCTCTTTTATGTCTCTACATAAAGTTACAGTATTCATGCAATAGCCATGGATTCGTTTATTGGATTTTTACTACATAATGCAATTTCAATAACACTTTTATTTAATAAAAACTTCAATAAAACTTTCATTGATAAATAGAATATATTTCCATGATTACGAACTGCGAGTTTTTAGGACATTTCCAACATATCCACCTCCATGTTAACCAATGAAGAGCTTTCTCATGGTGTAAGCGAAAAATCAAATGGGCCTAAACTTTGGTTTGGGCTCCAATTTTCTTAACAATCTTCCACTTGGAGACCAAACAAGCAACATGTCTCCCCTGCAATGGTAGCAACTTTGCTCTCTATTCATGGACAAGTCCAACTGAAGTTGTGCAGAATTTCAGTTTATCGACAGGAACGGATTTGGTAAACATATCTACTGGATTCTGATTTCCTCGTATTTTCTCAAGCACCAGCATTCCGTCTTCTAAAACTGATCGAATAAAATGATACTTCACCTATATATGTTTTTTCCTCAAATGAAACACAGGATTCTTTGCTAAATGAATACCACTCTAACTGTCACAATGCAATGTCCCCTATCCTAATTTCAAGCCAAGCTCTTCTAAAAAGGACTAAAGCCATATCATCTTCTTACTTACCTCAGTGATTGCAACATATTCAAATTTTGTGGTAGAAAGTGCTACTATCTTCTACAATCTAGAAATCCAATTAATAACAGTACTACCCAAAGTAAAAACATACCAGGTAGTACTTTTTTTGCCATTTGTGTAACCTACCATATTTGCATTAATATAATCCTGCAGTTTAAAATCTGACTTCTTAAACTACATAGCATAATCAGTTGTCTCCGTCAGATATCTGAAAATTTACTTTACAGCTTCTCAGTGTCGCTTCCCTAGATTGCTCATGTATCTACTAACAACTCCCACTGCATGTGCAACGTCTGGTCTTGTGCAAATCATGGCATATATCAGGTTGTCTATAGCTGAAGCATATGGCACTCTAGCCATGAGATCACTTTCCTGCTCAATAGTAGGTGAGTGCTCCTTAGATAATTTAAAATGACAAGCTAAAGAAGTACTCACGAGTTTTTCATTTTCCATGTGAAATCGATTTAACAACTTTTTCACATATTCTTCTTGTAACAGTGTCAACGTACCATCTTTTCTCTCGATTTTCATCCCTAAAATTTTTTTGGTAGCTCCCAAATTTTTCATATCAAATTCTTTATATGACTCAACTTTGATTTCAAAATTTCCTATTCGTCTGTACATGCAATCAACATGTCATCAACATATAGCAGTAAAATAATGTAAGAGTTACCCTGAGATCTTATGTAGCAATAATAATCTGTCTGACACCTCTGAAATCTACTATTGCTCATAAAGCTATTAAACTTTTTATACCACTATGTGGGAGCCTGTTTGAGACCATAATATTAGGTTTTATGTCCTAAAACTCGTGGCTTGTAAACAACAAACTAATTCTAGAATTCAATAAAGTTATTATTGAAGTTTGACTCAATAAAGTTGTTAACAAATATATGAATTGTTTATTTAGTTTTAGAAATAAATCCAATACCGAATTCAGAGAATGAGTAATTATATGTGATATAATTACACATTTAATTTTTTAATTAAACGAAATTGGAGAATCGATTAATATTTAAATATGATTTAAATATTAATTTTATGAATAGGGTTTCGTGGAATTGGTGCTAAATTAATTTAATATTTTATATTAAATTAATAGAATAAATTAAATTATTTAATTAATTATTATTTATTTATTTTATTATAAAATTATTTTTTGAATTATTTTTTGTAAAATTAATAAAATTTTAGTTTTAGTTAAAAGAATTAAAAATTGAAAAATGATTTTTGATTTTGAAAAAGTTTCAAAATTGAAAAAATAAAAGGAAATTGAAAATGGAAAAAATCCCAAAATGTGGGATTTTTCCACTTTAAAAAACCTAGCACCTTAGTCACTAAGCACTTCCATTTTTCAGCTCAATTTTGAAGGAGGATGTTCGTTGATTTCGTGATTCGAGCTTAGGAGTGTATTGTATAAAGTAATTGGAAAAATAAGTGTAAATATGAATGATGCGTTGATGTATTTATGATGCGTTAGTGACGCGTTGATGCGTTAGTGATATGCAACAGGACGCATGACACTCCTCTATAGACGTTCAAGTTTTCCTAAATCAGATCCAAGTATAAATCCAACTTAGGTTTCTAGTAAGTCCAGGGTCGAACTCAGGGATTCAGATTAAAGCTAACGCAGACCTTGCGTTGTAACTGTTGTAGAGATATCCTAAGTGTATGTAGAAATGAGTTATTTACACTAAGCTGTTGTGTGTGTGTGCAAGAAGATACAAAAGGGTCAAGTAGAGGATAAGGGTCGTGTGAAAATGGAGTTTAATGCAAGTGATATGTGTCGATCTAAGTTAGATGTACACAAACAAGAATATGATGCGAATGAGATGAGTTTTTTATCTCTGTTTATGCGTTAGACCTTATTCGACACTTCTCAATGCGAATATCATATAATACCTATCTCTAGGATGTATGCGTCAAACACAAGATGCAATAAAACACCAGTGCGTCTATCTCTAGATATACTAGGCGTTTCTAACTTGATGCTGGCTTACTTATTCTCTCGAATAATTTAAGCTAAAGCTGCTTTTACCAATTGATTTAGTTAGCTTAAGCGTTCGAAATGGAATTTTGTATGAAGTTGTAGATATATCCAACATAAACAAGAAATAAACAGTGGCAAAGTATGATAGATTAAATACGTGAATTTATAAAGAAACTGATTGTCTTTACAAAACCAATACTTAATCAAATGAGAAGATGAAAGCGATAAGTATGATGAAATGAAAGGAGTCAAGCCGCAGAGTACAATCTCTTGTCCTCTTTGGCTCAATTTTGGTTCGTGTACAACCACTTGTGAAAGAATTGGAAGAAATGTCTCTCTCGAGCTCAGCTTCCTCCGCTTCTTGATCGGCAATGGTGGTGGTTCTCTTCTTTCTTGTTCTTCTCGGCACCACGGCATAGCTCTACGGTCTCAGAATTATGCAATGAGCTAACGATCTAAGATTCTAAAGTAAAACTAAGCTAAGAACTCCTTCATCTGGTGGGATTTCTTCTATTTATAGGCATCGGTCTTCTCCAACTTGATGATGGACAACAATAAATTCCATACCCTGGTCAGCTGCTGATAACGGACAGAAATGCACGTTATCATAGTACTAAGTTCTTAAACAATGTAGGATTACATTGATAGAATATGTTAAATTGTGTCCATTAAGCATATATTCTATAACATTACGGTCGCATGCATCCAATGCATTAGAGAAGTTGATCTTTATATATTTGTGTAGAATAATGCGTTAACGCAATGCAAAGAATGCGATCATAGGAATACATTGGTTGAGCGCAACTTCATCGCAAGACTTTGCATTGATCGTGCTCGCAAACATTCACCCAAGAAGAATCACCACAATATGGTGGGTGCATCCGGACGAAAGGACAATTAAGATTGATGGGACAAAAAGCTGACGGTAGTCGGATCCAAATTAAGTTGACAGCCGATAACGGTCACAAAGTACATCTAGCTTTATCGGTGACAATTATTCGACGCATCAGTCAGGAATTAAAGTTGTCCCATCTGTACAACCAGGAGAGAGAAGCCGCCTTTTACCTTTGATGCCCTATAAATACCAAGTGCATTCTTTAGAGAAGGGGTTAAGCAGTCGATTACTTCATCACTATTACAAGTTCATGTCTCTGTTCATAGTTTTCTTTTCCATTTTACGGCAGAGCAAGAGAAGAGTGGTGATGCCGGAGATCGTCCAAGGCAGCTCGAGAGAGAACCTTGAGGCGTAAGAGCAGAGAGCGGGCCGACTCTCGTGAAAGCAAGAATATCTTTAGAGCACGAGTAGAAACAGTGTAACGCCTGGCAGCAAGAAATTGCTCCAGGCTCTTTAATATACTTGCATTGTTATTTTGTACTTCATCTTATATCTATTCAATGGAAGTTCTATTTCTACATCTGCTCATTCTCTTAATACGCAAGAGTAGCTAAACTAGTTGAACAGGTTGAGAAAGGTTTCGACTAACACTCCCTAGGATGCGTTTATGCTTTGTGATCATGCAAAATGCATACAATAATAAACTACCTCTCAGCGTGAATGCCACGGCTTCTAAGGCTAGAACGCATGCGATAAATATGCGATAAGTCTACAGGGTTTACACATAAACCTCTATCTCTATTTATGCGATGATAACATGACATTCACACAAATATGCGACAACATAATACCATTCATATTCCTAGGATGCATGCGATATAAGTTGACAAACAGAGTTATCTCTAAGTCCCTATCTCTTATTTATGCAAGCCTAATCTTGCTCTCTCGAGACATTAGGTTCTTTCTTTAGATTCTCTCTCAAGTAACTCTAAAGGGGTATTTTGCACAATATAAAACAAGACAATCGCAAGCAATGAACTTCCTAGATCATGTTAGCTTAGTTCCTCTCAACCCATTCAACTAGTTTAGCAACTCATGCATATTAAGAGAGTGAGCAGATGTAGAAATAGAACTTCCATTGAATAGATATAAGATGAAGTACAGAATAACAATGCAAGTATATTAAAGAGCCTGGAGCAATTTCTTGCTGCCAAGCGTTACACTGTTTCTACTCATGCTCTAAAGATATTCTCACTTTCGCGAGAGTCGGCCCGCTCTCTGCTCTTACACCCCAAGGTTCTCTCTCGAGCTACCTTGGACGATCTCCGGTGTCACCACTCTTCTCTTGCTCTGCCGTAAAAAGGAAAAGAAAACTATGAAAAGAGACATGAACTTGTAATGGTGATGAAGTAATCGACTCTTAACCCCTTCTCTGAAGAATGCACTTGGTATTTATAGGGCATCAAA
>NC_052351.1:51293885-51297597 GCF_009727055.1 Benincasa hispida
CAGACGTGAATTGAAAAGCAAGACTTTCTGCCCGACTTTGAGGTTCTTACTGTATATGCGTTGATCATGCCAACGCTTGGTGCGCTCTTTATAAATTTTTGTATTTTCATATGCGTTGTTCCTCTATTCTTCTAGCTCGATCAGTTGCACTTTTCGCGCTTCCCCTGCTTTCTTCAAATCAAAATTCAGTTTCTTGACCGCCCACAATGCTTTATATTCCAGCTCCAAAGGCAAGTGACACACCTTGTCGAATACCAACGCATAAGGGTACACACCTATAGGTGATTTAAATACGATCCAGTATGCCCATAATGCATCATCAAGCTTCATTGCCCAATCCTTCCACAAAGGTTTGACTACCTTCTCAAGTATCAATTTAATTTCCCGATTGGACACTTCAGCTTGCCCATTTGTTTGCGGATGATATGCGGTGACCACTTTGTGGAGGATATTGTACTTGCATAGCAGCTCCTTTATATTATGGTTGACAAAGTGTGATCCTTCATCACTTATGATGGCACGGAGAGTGCCAAAACCCGTGAAAATATTTTTCTTTAGGAACTGGGAGACTACTGCTGCATCACTTGTGGTGCATGCAATTGCCTCTACCCACTTGGAGACATAGTCAACGGCTAATAGAATATAGTGCTTACCGTTTGAAGGAGAGAATGGTCCCATGAAATCAATCCCCCATACGTCAAATAGTTCCAACTCCAAAATAGTACTCATTGGCATTGCATTCTTCCATGAAATGTTGTTGGTGCGTTGACACCGATCACATTTCATTGTGTAGTCAGCATCCTTAAATAATGAAGGCCAGAAGAATCCACTTTGTAAAACTTTGGCTACAGTACGTTGTCCTCCAAAGTGCCCTCCATATGGCGAATCGTGGCACTGTGATAATATGTGTTGTTAAACAGCATCTGGGACGCATAATTGAATGATTTGGTCTGCACCTCTTTTATACAGATTCAGTTCATCTCAATAATAGTGTCTGCATTCATTCTTGAGCTTCTTCTATTGATGGTAGGTATAATCTTCAGAAAATTGTTCACAAACAAAATAATTAACGATGTCTGCATACAAGGGAAGTTCTTCTATACGAAACAGTTGCTCGTCCGGAAACACAGCACTCACTTTAGATTCATTGCGGTCAAGCTCAGGATTTTCTAATCTGGACAAGTGATCCGCAACTTGATTCTCTGTCCCCTTCTAATCAATTATCTCGATATCAAATTCTTGAAAGAGTAGAACCCATCTGATCAACCTCGGCTTTGTGTCCTTCTTTGTCATCAAATATTTGATTGTCGAGTGATCAGTGTGAATGAGTATCTTGGTTCCCAATAGATATACCCAGAATTTTTCCAACGCAAAAATCACAGCTAGGAGCTCTTTTTCAGTGGTGGTATAATTAAGTTAAGCAGGGTTCAGAGTTTTACTCGCATATGCGATGGGGTGCAAAATAGTTTTCTTTTTTTGCGCTAATGCAGCTCCCATCGCATACCCGCTTGCGTCGCACATGAGTTCGAATGGGAGTGTCCAATTTGGCGCAATCAAGACGGGTGCGGTAATCAGCGCATCTTTTAAAATTTTGAATGCGTTGAGGCAATTTTTGTCAAATTCAAACTTCCTGTCTGCCTCTAACAATGCACTCAGTGGTCTTGCTATTTTAGAAAAGTACTTAACGAATCGTCTATAGAATCTGACATGCCTCAAGAAGCTTCGCACAGCCTTCACGTTGGTTGGAGGTGGAAGCTTTTCAATTGCGTCAATCTTTGCTTTGTCAACCTCCAACCCTTCTCGGGAGACCTTGTGTTCTAACACTATTCCCTCCTTCATCATGAAGTGACATTTTTCCCAATTGAGTACCAGGTTCGTCTCTTCACATCTTTTCAGAATTTTCTCTAAATTGGCCAGGCAGGCTTCATAAGTGTTCCCATAAACGGAGAAGTCATCCATAAATATTTCTACGGAATCCTCGAGATAATCTGAAAAGATCGCCATCATGCACCTCTGGAACGTGCTTGGCGCATTGCAGAGGCCAAACGGCATGTGGCGAAAAGCAAATGTCCCACATGGGCAAGTGAATGCATTGGCATCCTCTTCTTCACACTCTTCATCAGACTTTTCTTCTTCACTTAAATTCAGGTCATCTTCAGAATCTGGCAGCTCTTCCTCATCAGGAAATTTCATGGCACGAATTATGTTAAATTTGAGCTTCTGTCTATTTATGCTCAAAGTGATTTCTCCCTTATGCACATCAATTTGAGCACAACCCGTTGATAGGAAAGGTCGCCCCAAAATGATAGGCACATCTTTATCAACCTCATAATTCAGGATGATGAAGTCAGCTGGCAAAATAAATTTATCAATGCTGATCAGCACGTCCTTCACCTTACCCTCTAGATGAACCAGAGATTTGTCGGCCAGTTGGAGAGCCACGGATGTGGGCACAAGTTGTCCCACATTTAATTGTCGAAAGATTAACAGCAACATCAAATTTATGTTGGCCCCCAAGTCACACAGGGCTTGGCCAATATAGAGTCCTCCTATGGAGCAAGGAATAGTGAAGCTCCCAAGATCGCTCATCTTCGGTGGGATAATAGATTTAGAACTTTGCGTTAGTGCCATCGTGGTAAATTTTCCAGCGCCTCTCTTCTTAGTTACCATGTCCTTCAGAAACTTGGATTAGGCAGGCATTTCCTCAATTGCTACACTAAAAGGAATATTAACATGTAATTGTTTTAGCATAGATAGGAAGCGTTGGTACTGTACCTCTTCATTTTTTTCTTCCTTAGCCTCTAAGGGAAGGGTGGTAACTGAACTTTCACGATTCCCGTTTCATTTGACTTTGAGGTTGACGCAACCTCATATTCTACTGTTTCATTTTCCTTTTCTTCTTCTTGCGTTGTCGCAATCTCAGGCTCAGTTGCGATGGAAGTTGTTCTACTCTGGTCCTTTCTTCCTCCCTCCACGGTCTTTCCACTGCGCAATGTCACAACCTGACATTGCTCTTTACCTGATCCCCCTGGGTTGCGTGGAAGCTCGGTTGAACTTGGCAACGCCCCTTACGGTCTACTTTTGAGATCATTCGCAATCTGGCACATTTACAATTCAAGGTTGTAGATGGACATAGCCTGACTTTGAAGCACTGTCTCGTTTTTCTCTATGTATTGTTTCAATAGGCTTTCTAGATAAGAAGATTGTGGTGGTTGTTGTGAGCTACTTACTTGGTTGCTCTGTTGACCGTTACTACGTTGAAAGAATTCTTGTGGCCCTTCTTTTTGCGCCACAGATTGAAATTTTTTTTGTTGATTCTTCCAAGCAAAATTTGGGTGGTTTTTCCACCCGGGGTTATAGGTATTTGAAAAGGGGTTGTTTTTTACAAAATATACAGACTGGATTTTGCGGGAAATCTTCCATTGCATGCCCATTACCGCAAGTCGCACACCTTGCGATGTTTTGACTTATTGCGTTAATCTACCCACCTTACGGTGTTGGGCTGCTGATCATCATTCCTTGAATCAAATTCATCATTGCGATCATTTGGTTTTGCAATGAGACAATAGCACTGTTATTTGCGTCAGAATCCTTGAGTCTTAATCTCTAGTCACTCTCCCTCCAGTCTTCATGATTCTTGGAAATGCGGTCCAGGATATTCTTCGCCTCATCATAAGTCTTGTCAAACAGACCCCCCAGCGGTCTGCGAAGC